>NW_016895935.1:0-1358 GCF_001698545.2 Rhinopithecus bieti | reverse complement strand
AGCATAATTCTTCCCTAAAGTCAATCTCTTTTTAAATTTCAAACAAATATCTTTTAAAATCAAAATGAAGACAATCCATTTTATAGTTGATAGTGTACATTATGAATAATAATTTTATGTTAATGAATATTTAGAAAAGGATTGTCTTTTCTGTCTTGTGTCTTACTGTTTATGGTCTCTTTCAATTATTTGTGTTAATTTTCTGTTGCTACCATAGCAAATTACCACAAATTTAGCAGCTTAAAATAACACCTGTTTATTATCAGAAATACAGGTACAAAATAATGCCGATTTGTCCTCACTTTAGAGGTTCACAAAGCCGAAATCAACACTGCATTCTTTGCTGGAGGCTCTGGAGATACATCCACTTCCAAGTCTATTTATATTTTTTCCTGGATTCAGCTTTTTTGTGAAAAAAAAACTTGCTGACTGATGGGGAGTGCAAAAGAGGGTGGTCTTAGTTCATCTATGATGCTACAAAAGAATATCTCAGACTGGATAATTTATAAAGAACAAAATTTACTTCATATCTCTAGAGGCTGGTAAGTCCAAGATCATGAAGCTAGCATTTTGTGAGGCCTTTCTTGCTGAGACCTCACATGGCAAAAGAACAATAAGGAGTGAATTCACTCCCACAAGCCCATTTTACAGTGGCGTTAATCCATTCATGAGGGCAGAGTCCTCCCTCCCAACACTGTTACATTGGAGATTAAATTTCCAGCACATGAATTCTGAGGGATACACTCAGACTACAGCACGCAGACCATCTTTACTTCTGGGGTTTCCTTCATTTCTTCTCCTGTTTTCCACATGGCCACCTCTCCAGAAATCTGAGTTGAGTTGCTCTGATAGTTCAGGTCTCCTTCAATTCATCTTTAACCACATCTCTCTTGACTTCAGCCAGAAAAGTTCTCTGCTTTTAGAGGCTCATGTGATTAGATTGGACCCACCCAGACAATGGTAGCATTCTGGATATGGTAGCATTCTGACTACGATATCAGTAATAATATATTTTCACTGGATGCCAAAAGAAATATGGCACTTTGTAGTTTTGCCCTTTTGTTTACTGAGTTTCTTTTAACTTTAGAAGACTTTTCCTAACATCTTTTCAAAATTTTTTGGTGAATAAAAGCCTATTTTTTAATTATGAGAAAGCTCATAAACACCAAATAGTAGGGTGACAGATTTTCATAATAATGTTCTGAAATTCAGTGCTATAAAGATGGCTTAGATCTACTTCTACTGTACATTTCTAATTTTTCACTATGATTTAAACCATTTTAACACATGTTACATGAATAACTAAGGCAAGCATTTCCTGAGCAGAGTGGATCAGTCAAAAATATCCTTTATCGTCT
>NW_016895934.1:0-805 GCF_001698545.2 Rhinopithecus bieti | reverse complement strand
TAGTGGGGACTTGGAGAACTTTTCCGTCTAGCACTCTGTGTCTAGTTCAAGAATTGTAAAGACACCAGTCAGCACTCTGTCAAAACGGACCAATCAGCTCTCTGTAAAATGGACCAATCAGCAGGATGTGGATGAGGTCAGATAAGGGAATAAAAGCTGGCCACCCAAGCCAGCAGTGGCAACCTGCTTGGGTCCTTTTCCACAGTGTAGAAGCTTTATTCTTTTGCTCTTAACAATAAATCTTGCTGCTGCTCACTCTTTGGGTCCATGCTGCCTTTAAGAGCTGTAACACTCACTGCGAAGGTCTGCAGCTTCACTCCTGAAGCCAGCAAGACCATGAACCCACCGGGAAGACGCGCTGCCTTAAAGAGCTGTGACACCCACTGCGAAGGTCTGCAGCTTCACTCCTGACAGCAAGACCACGAACCCACCAGAAGGATGAAGCTCCAGACACATCTGAAGGAACAAACTCCAGACACACCATCTTTAAGAACTGTAACACTCACTGCGAGGGTCCACGGCTTCATTCTTGAAGTCAGTGAGACCAAGAACCCACCAATTCTGGACACATTTCCATGTCCCGCTGTGCATGCACTGTCATCTTAACAGGGTTCAAGAGCAGAGAATGGTCCGACTAGAATTCGCCAGGCTGGAATTTCCTAATCCTAGCAAGCCTGGGGCGCTGCAGGCGACTAGGGCGTGTTTCATCCCTATGTACATCTGTGTAAGGCAGACACTCCTAGGGTAGCCATTTTAGAGGACCCGCCCTGGGAATGCATTCTTTTCCCAGGGCTGTTATTAAGAT
>NW_016895933.1:0-1404 GCF_001698545.2 Rhinopithecus bieti | reverse complement strand
TTTATGGTAACCTGGGATTTGATATTTGACAAACTTTATAAAATCAAATTATAAATTATTTATTTTCTTACCTAAATTCTTTTAGATATTAGGTCCCCTAAAGTACAAAGATGACATTTGGCTTATTTAGTATAAAATCATACAGGAAGAATTGTCAGAAAGTATTGTCAGGCTGGGTGCAGTGGCTAATACCTGTAATCCCAGCACTTTGGGAGGCCAAGGAGGGTGGATCACCTGAGGTTAGGAGTTAGAGACCAGCCTGGCCAACATGGTGAAATCCTGTCTCTACTAAAATACAAAAAAGAAAAAAAATTGCCAGGTGTGGTGGCTGGCACTTGTAATCCCAGCTACTCAGGAGGCTGAGGCAGGAGAATCACTTGAACCCAGGAAGCAGAGGTTGCAGCGAACTGAGATTGTGACATTGCACTCCAGTCTGGACAATAAGAGTGAAAATCTAGCTCAAAAAAAGAAAGAAAGCATTGTCAAATATGAAATGGTGTTTGGTTTTCCTTGGTTTGTATTTGTATAAATATGTTATTGGTATGTGTTTCAAAAAATGGAAAACTCCTATAATTCTGATATGACTTAGTGTATGTTACTAATAGTAATAATTGTTATGTAAAATTGTTGTATGCAACAGAAGTAACCAAAATCTCCCTGTCAATTGTGGCTTTAATAGTGGCTGTCCTAAGACTTCTTTGTCATCGACAATTGTTGTCTTGTTTTAATCCTCTTTGAAAAGTGATTTATAATCAGGTATAGGACGTTGACAGGTGCTCTTAAATGCAGATTTCTGATAAATTTGGAAATTTTGGCATTAGAATAAAGAAAAAACTTTCAGGACTCTCATGGAGAGCTGAAATGTGCATGAATATCAAGCAGAACAGGACATAACTGCATAGAGTAAACTAATATAAGACTGAAGTAATCTTTTTTTTTATTACTTTGCTTAAAACATTACTGATACTTTGTTGTGTTTTCAGGGTCCAGGAAACTTTTATTTTGAGCTATTCACAGCTTTTAGCAATTGAGTAAAATACACTTCTGTAAACAAAATTTGGAGCACATTTTTTTCTCTCTACCTGTTTTCTCCAGAATTTGGAAACTATTTGTGAGTATTCTTAACTTACGGCAATATAATTTGAATAAGTGCAAAAGAATGTTTTCTTCTGCACCAGGACACAATTGGAGAAATTATTTTGCCAAGGCTTTGACTAGAAAGGCATACTTTCCTTTAAGGAATCAAAATTGACTTATAGAGCCAATAAAGGTCCCTTAGGAAAACTGGCTTTATACCTTGTCTACACAGTCCCTGTACAGGGTTCCTAACCTGTGGTAAGTAAATAATGTCACTTCCTGGCAGGCTCTTGAGCCCCAAGTTATCCTGTGATCTCAAAAGAGAAA
>NW_016895932.1:0-1355 GCF_001698545.2 Rhinopithecus bieti | reverse complement strand
TGTTCCTTATTGGGAAAAGAATTCAGTGATATTTCTCCTACTCATTTTCTGCAATAAGAAAATATGACTCTGTTCTGCCTGGCCCCACAGGCAGGCAGACCTTATAGTTATCTCCCTTGTTCCCTGAATGTCGCTGTTATCCTGTTCTTTTCAGGGTGCCCAGATTTCATATTGTTCAAACACACATGTTTTACAAACAATTTGTGGAGCTAACGCAATCATCACAGGGTCCTGAGGCAACATACATCCTCAGCTTACAAAGATGACAGGATTAAGAGATTAAAGTAAAGACAGTCATAGGAAATTATAAGAGTACTGATTGGGGAAGTAATAAATGTCCATGAAATCTTCACAATTTATGTTCAGAGATTGCAGTAAAGGCAGGTTTGAGAAATTATTAAAGTATTAATTTGGGGAACTAATAAATGTCCATGAAATCTTCACAATTTATGTTCTTCTGCCATGGCTTCAGCTGGTCCCTCCATCTGGGGTCCCTGACTTCCCACAACACATCATGGTACCCAACTTCAAAGTGTAATACAGAGCTACAATAACCAAAAGGGCATGTTACTAGTACAAGAACACATAGACCAAGGGAATAGAATAGAAAACCCAGAAATAAGACTGTACACCTACAACTATATGATCTTCAGCAAACTGGATTAAAACATGCAATGAGGAAAAGATTACCTATTCAATAAATGGTGCTGGGATAACTGGCTAGCCATATGCAGAAGATTGAAACTGGAAACCTTGCTTACATGATATACAAAATTAACTCAAGATGAATTGAAGACTTAAATATAAAACCCCAAACTATAAAACCCTGGAAGACAACCTAGGCAATATAATTCAGGAGCTAGCCACAGGCAAAAGAATTATGACAAAGATGCCAAAAGCAATTGTAACAAAAGCAAAAAATAACAAATGGTATCAAATTAAATTAAAATGCTTCTGCACAGCAAAATAAACTATCAACAGAGTAAACAGACAATTTACAGAATGAGAGAAAATTTTGCAAACTATGCATCTGACAAAGTTCTAATATCCAACAGTTATAAGTGGCTTAAACAAGTTTATAAGAAAAGAAACCCTATTAAAAGTGGGCAGGCTGGGCGCAGTGGCTCAAGCTTGTAATCCCAGCACTTTGGGAGGCCGAGACGGGCGGATCACGAGTTCAGGAGATCGAGACCATCCTGGCTAACACGGTGAAACCCCATCTCTACTAAAAAATACAAAAAAAGTCTAGCCGGGCGAGGTGGCGGGCGCCTGTAGTCCCAACTAGTCGGGAGGCTGAGCCAGGAGAATGCTGTGAACCTGGGAGGTGGAGCTTACAGTGAGCTGAGATCCGGCCA
>NW_016895931.1:0-1399 GCF_001698545.2 Rhinopithecus bieti | reverse complement strand
CGTGTTTATCATAAACATTCTTGGAAGAGTTCCAAAAATATTTAAGAATACTGGGCATGAAAGAAAACATAAAATATGTTATATGGATAAAATGCTGACTGCACAAGAAATTGAGACCCAACTTTCCAAAATTAACAATTAGATTTTCTCCCCACCCAGACAGGCCACATTCACACTGGGTAGATCAGAGGTCAATAACAAAATGAGCCCTGGCTGTAATCCAAAGATCCCTGTAGTTGGCAAGAGAGGCTTAAATTTGTTTCATGTTGTATTGATGTTAGATAACTAAGGCTAGCAATATTCCTAAATGTCTCCCTACAACCTAAACAGCCTTCAGCAAGCAACATCGCTTCATGAGCTAGCTTTTGCCATCCATTAGGGCAATACAAATATACATCTATGCAGCATGCATATGTAAATAGCTAAAATCTTATCATTTCCAAGATGAATGCATTCTTGATTATATTGATATTGTTGTTATACTCTTTACAGTTGATGCTTTAACAAAATAGGTTTGAACTTCATAGGTCCACTTGTGCATGGATTTTCCTCCACCTCTGCCATCCCTGAGACAGCAAGACTAACCCCTCCTTTTCCTCCTCCTCATCAGTCTATTCAACATAAAGGCCATGATGATGGAGACCTTTATGATGATCCACTTCCACGTAATAAACAGTAAATATATTTTGTCTTATAATTTGCATCATAACATTTTCTTTTGCTTGCGTTATTGTGGGAATACAGTAAACAATACAAACAACATACAAAATATGTGTTAATTGAATTTATGTTACAAGTAAGGTTTCTAGTCAACAGCGGGCTATTAGTTAAGTTTATTGGGAGTCTAATGTCATACATGGATTTTCAACCATGCAAGGCATCCATGCCCACAACCTCCACATTGTTCAAGGGTCAACTGTACTCATGTACCACAGCCCACAGTGCTATGAGAAAACTGTCACAGAGCTCAAAGAGCTCTGTATTGCCCTAATGGAGGTCAAAACTAGCTCATGAAGTGATGTTGCTTGCTGAAGGCTCTTTAGGTTGTAGGGAGACATTTAGGAATATTACTAACCTTAGTTATCTAACATCAATGCAACATGAAACAAATTTAAGCCTTGAATGTTATTTCATGACTCTTCCTAAAATTAAAGATATCTGTGAGCTTTTAAAATTGTGACTTATACAAATAGGTTTGTGGTTTTGCGGGAAGGTAATGAAAATTGTCGAAAATTGTCGAAAATTGTCTAAAAGAGTTGTGCTCATTGCACAACTCTTAAATATACTAAAATCCATTGAAATGATACACTTTAGATGGGTGAATTGTGTGGTGTGTGAATTGTATATTAGTAAAGCCGTTATTTACAAGAATTTGTATCCATAAAACTGTTATTCAAAC
>NW_016895930.1:0-630 GCF_001698545.2 Rhinopithecus bieti | reverse complement strand
TATATATATATATAAAACAAAACAAAAAACTATATTATAGGGCTGTTAATCTTTCTATTGTATGCTACTTAAGAATAGATACTGCACAGAGCCAAGCCAAAATTATTTATCAGAAGACGTAATGTTAAGCATGTGAAGTTAGTTTGATGCAACAGGAACAACACAAAGGGATATGTCTGTATTAAGAAGTGGTCGGCTAGAGTCAAACTAGAAAGTTACTGTCCGGCTATAATGGAGGATCTCAAATGAGACTAGATCTAAATCATAGAGACAACAATAGCATGTTGGAAAAGGAAAATCATGTACTCCATATTAGTGGTTAAATATGAAATTGTATTTCTTGAGAAAAAAGCAAGCTTTTGTACAAACCCAAGCAAGATACTACTGAGTAGTTTATTTCAATTAAAATAAGATGATACAAAAGAAAATGCAATGGTCATCATACTTTTAGGTAAATAACTTTCGTTAAAGTAATTATATGTATAGCAGTTAATCTTAACTCTTTCATATTTTGTCACCCTTTATGACTATTTCTTACATGAAACTTAAAGTAACAACAAAATTGTGACAAATGGAATATGCTTATTTAAAATATTTAGTCTTTATAGTGATTCAATGAACACTAGCAAC
>NW_016895929.1:0-626 GCF_001698545.2 Rhinopithecus bieti | reverse complement strand
CACACTCACACTCCGTGCTCACCCCTTTCCAGCAGCCACTGGAGGCTCTCCCTCCTGCCGTCTTGAATGTCTGCTGCCACACAGAGGCTCTGGGGCTCCCCTGGGGACCTCTGTGCCCCACCTGACACTGCCCAGGTGGGCGTCCTCCACCTGTGCCGCACCAAGGGGCCTGGAGCGGGGCAGGCGCTGCTCAAGGAGGCGCCACAGCCCTCGGTGGGGCTGGGATTTGGCCCTGGTCTCGGGGCCAGCCCGTCTCCAGGAGTGGCCTAACTCAGAGAGTGAGACTGATTCCAAAATGCGCGGATCTAGACCATCCTGGTTAACACGGTGAAACCCCGTCTCTGCTAAAAAAAAAAATACAAAAAATTAGCCGGGCATGGTGGTGGGCACCTGTAGTCCCGGCTACTCGGGAGGCTGAGGCAGGAGAATGTCATGAACCCCTGAGGCAGAGCTTGCAGTGAGCCAAGACTGCGCCACTGCACTCCAGCCTGGGCGACAGAGTGAGACTGCATCTCAAAAAAAATAAAATAAAATAAAAAAGGAATAATAATAATAATAATAAATAGCCGGTTCCGGTGGCTCACGCTTGTAATCCCAGCACTTTGGGAGGCTGAGGTGGGCGGATC
>NW_016895928.1:0-831 GCF_001698545.2 Rhinopithecus bieti | reverse complement strand
TTTCCATTCCTGCATTAGTTTGCTGACTATAATGGCTTCCACCTCCATCCATGTCACTGCAAAGGACATGGTTCTCATTCTCTTTTATGGCTGCATTGTATTCCACGGTGTGTATGTACCACTTTTCTTTATCCAGTCTATCACTGATGGGCATTTAGATTGATGTAATGACTTTGCATTGTAAATAGTGCTGCAATAAACATATGTGTGCATGTATCTTCATAGAATGATTTATATTCCTTTGGGTGTATACTCAGTAATGGGATTGCTAGGTCAAATGATATTTCTGCCTCCAGGTCTTTGACAAATGGCTACACTGTGTTCTCTAATGGTTGAACTAATTTACACTCTCACCAACAGTGTAAAAGTGTTCCTTTTCTCCACAACTTCACCAGCATTTGTTGTTTTGACTTTTAGTAATAGGCATTTTGATTGGCATGAGATGATACTTCATTGTGGTTTTGATTTACATTTCTCTAATCATTAGTGATGTTGAGCTTTTTTTCATATGATTGTTGGTCACATGTATGTCTTCTTTTGAGAAGTGTCTGTTCATGTCCTTTGCCCACTTTTCAATGGGGATGTTTGCTTTTTTTTTTTCACTTGTTTAAGTTCCTTGTAGATTTTGGATACTAGAACTTTGTCAGATGGATAGACCGCATTCTCTAGGTTGTCTGTTCACTCTGATGATGTTTCTTCTGCTGTGCAGAAGCTCTTTAGTTTAATTAAATCCCATTTGTCAATTTTGCTTTTGTTGCAATTGCTTTTGGCTTTTTTGTCATGAAATCTTTGTCTATACCTATATCCTAAAGGTATTGCCTACAGTTTCTT
>NW_016895927.1:0-801 GCF_001698545.2 Rhinopithecus bieti | reverse complement strand
GAAAATTTCAGGCCAATATCACTGATGAACATTGATGTGAAAATTCTCAATAAAATACTGGCAAACCAAATCCAGCAGCACATCAAAAAACTTATCCATCACGATCAAGTTGGCTTCATCCCTGGGATGCAAGGTTGGTTCAACGTAGGCAAATCAATAAACATAATCCATCACATAAACAGAACTAATGGCAAAACCACATGATTATCTCAATAGATGCAGAAAAGACCTTTGATAGAATTCCACACCCATTCATGCTAAAACACTCAATAAACTAGGTGTTGATGGAACATATCTCAAAATAATAAGACAAACCCACAGCCAATATCATACTGAATGGGCAAACCTGGAAGCATTGCCTTTGAAAACTGGCACAAGACAAGGATGCCCTTTCTCACCACTCCTATTCAACATAATATTGGAAGTTCTGGCCAGGGCAACCAGGCAAGAGAAAGAAAAAAAAAGTATTCAATTAGGAAAAGAGGAAGTCAAATAATCTCTGTTTGCAGATGAATGATTATATATTTAGAAAATCCCATCATCTCATCCCAAAATTCCTTAAGCTGATAAGCAACTTCAGCAAAGTCTCAGGATACAAAATCAATGTGCAAAATCACAAGCACTCCTATACACCAATAATAGACAAACAGAGGGCCAAATCATGAGTGAACTCCCATTCACAATTTCTACAAAGAGAATAAAATACCTAGAAATACAACTTACAAGGGATGTGCAAGGAGAAGTACAAACCACCACTCAAGGAAGTAAGAGAGGACAGAAACAAATGGAAAATATTCCATG
>NW_016895926.1:0-837 GCF_001698545.2 Rhinopithecus bieti | reverse complement strand
AAAAAAGAAATTAGTTGATTTTAGTTTCACTCTTTGTATATATAAGATTTCCTTAGGAAAATGACATATAAAAGATAAATCTATATTTTAGTGGTGGTAGTTTGCAGGCTTTTTTGCACTCAGATGTCTTCCAGGAAATAATAGGCCAAGTCAACTGTTTATGATTACATTCCCAGAGAGGGACTCTGGATCCTTGGCTTTGAGTGAAAAGATACTGGGATACCTAATAAAATATGTTTATATTAACTCTAAGACAGCAATAGATAAATGATAGATATATTAGGTAGACAAAGTTCAAATAAATACATTTGAAAATCAAAATAATAAAATAAAATCTCTTCAGACAGTTTCAGATACAATTCCTAAATTTGCCTTAACTTAAAGCATCACTTGACTGAAAATAATAAGGAATTTTAGTTTGGTGAGTCTAATGCATGCAGGTGCCTTCTGAATTGTCTGCTTTTCTCAAGCATCTAAGAGATAACAAGCAGGAGGTCAGGATTAACCTGTGACAGTCATCCTCTGCAGATATCTAGGTAATGCCAAGCAAACCAGGAGTGCATCTCTCAGCTTGCTCCACTAGAATTCAAAATGCCATATAAGCATCCAAGGGGTAGATACAGCTTGCCTTCAGAGGACATTGAGATGGAAACATCTTGGTCAGTACTCCATAAAGAGTCTAGATATGCAAATTCAAGTCCAGATTTGTTTTGATCATTGTATTATCTTTCATTATTTTATTGTTTTATTATAAAATTAAAAGATGCCAAAGTTAAAGAAAATAAGATTTCCCGATTAAAATAAGTATTTGTCAAACTAATAAAAAACATAATTAAT
>NW_016895925.1:0-832 GCF_001698545.2 Rhinopithecus bieti | reverse complement strand
AAAGAGAGAATCTGGAAATGGAAGGTAGATACTGAGAAACTCACCAGGGATGCAGCACAGAGAAACAAAGAGATTAAAAAAATATAAAAGGGCAGTTAAGAGACATGGATGATGGGTTGAAAGGTTCCAATATTCATCCAATAGCAATTCCAGAAGAGGATGGAGGTAATGGTAGAGGAGCAATATTTGAAGAGATAATTGCTGAGAACTTTCCAGATCTGAAGACAGACTTGGATCCAAGTACCTAACAGGATAAATAAAATAAATCCAAACCCAGGCATATCATAGTAAAACTATAGAACATCAATGATAAAGAGATAATGTTAGAAACTCCCAGACAATAAACCAGATTATCTACAAATGAACTACATATTAACAGCAGAGGTCTCATCAGCATCGAAAATGGCCAGAAGGGATATGGGAAAACAATTAATATAGGCTTTTATACTAATCCTTAGAGTGACGGCAAAATAAAGACAAACCTAAAAGAATAGGCTTACTATCCCACACTATTACTAAAAGAAATATAGAAGGATGCCCCTCAGCAAAAAAGAAGAAGAAGAAGAAGAAAAAAAAGTAGGTGGGAATAAAAAAGGTATGAGACGAAAGAAATGATACTGGACACAGAACACTAAGAAAATAAGTCAATAAATATGATTCATTGTGGACTGCCAAGAAAACAATAGTAATTATTGCATGTTGAACAAAATGGGGAAATGAAAGCTTTAAATAAAATAACACAATTGGTGATGAAGGAGGTAGAATAAAATATTAGAGGTCTTCATCATGGTTGGGAGATTAAAATATCAAATAATGACATACACGCTTAGAA
>NW_016895924.1:0-213 GCF_001698545.2 Rhinopithecus bieti | reverse complement strand
GACCATCCTGGCTAACACGGTGAAACCCTGTCTTTACAAAAAAAAAAAAAAAAAAAAAAAAAAATTAGCTGGGTGTGGTGGCAGGCGCCTGTAGTCCCAGCTACTCGGGAGGCTAAGGCAGGAGAATGGGATGAACCCGGGAGGCGGAGCTTGCAGTGAGCTGAGATCGCACCACTGCACTCCAGCCTGGGCCACAGAGCAAGACTCTGTCTC
>NW_016895921.1:0-257 GCF_001698545.2 Rhinopithecus bieti | reverse complement strand
GACCATCCTGGCTAACACGGTGAAACCCTGTTTTTACAAAAAATAAAAAAAAAAAAAAAAAAAAAATTAGCTGGGTGTGGTGGCAGGCGCCTGTAGTCCCAGCTACTCGGGAGGCTAAGGCAAGAGAATGGGATGAACCCGGGAGGCGGAGCTTGCAGTGAGCTGAGATCGCACCACTGCACTCCAGCCTGGGCCACAGAGCAAGACTCTGTCTCAAAAAAAAAAAAAAAAAAAAAAAAAAAGAGGGAGAGAGAAAG
>NW_016895920.1:0-803 GCF_001698545.2 Rhinopithecus bieti | reverse complement strand
TTCTAAAATTCAAATGAAAACTTTCAGTTAAGCATTGAAATTTGAGTAGAAACATTTTAATTCCTCTAATCCTACTATAGACTGAATATTTGTGTTCCCCTCAAAATTCATGTTGAAACCTAATGTCCAATGTGATGGTACTTGGAGCTGCTGCTTTTGGAAGGTGATTAGCACATGCAGGAAGAGCTCTCATGAATTGGATTAATGTTCATATGCTAATGCCTCGATCTTGGACATCCCAATCTCCATAACTATGAGAAATAAATTTACGTTTCTTTTATAAGTCACCTAGTCTAGTATTTTGTTATAGCTGTCCAAATAGACTAAGACAGAAAATTGGTAATAAGAGTGGGGTGCTGTTATAACAATTACCTACAAATGTGAAAGCAGCTTTTGATCTGAGCAATGAGTAGATCCTGGCAGAGTTTTGAGGTACATGCTAGAAAGAGACTACATTACTATGAATGAAACATTAAGTGAAATTCTGGTGAAAGTTCAGATGGAAATGAAGAACACGTTATTGTGAAATGGTGGAAATACAATCGTTTTATAAAGAATTTGCCTAGACTGTGTATATATCTTAGTGGTTTGTGGAAAGTTGAACTTGTGAGTAATGCAATTGGATATTTAGCTAAAACAATTTTAAGCAAAGTGTTGAAGAAGGAGCCTCGTTTCTCCATACTGCTTATAGTAAAATGTGAGATAGAAATAATTTAAAGACAGAACTGTTAATCAGAAAAGAAATAGAAATTAAAGATTTTGGGGAAAATTAGCTTATGCATATTTTAAAGAATTAGAAATAC
>NW_016895919.1:0-800 GCF_001698545.2 Rhinopithecus bieti | reverse complement strand
TTTTCGTATTCACCTATTTTGTTAAACTATTACTTATTTTTAAACATACAATGTACACATTTAAAGGATGAAATTTAAAATATATAAAACAAAAGTTTTGATTTTGTCTTTTACATCTGTTTCCTAAATGTGTGCAAATACTACTTTAGAGAATACTGACATGCTAAATATGTTCATTCTTAGAACTTTTGTTTTCCTCTCCAACCATAAAACTCTTGAGACTTAAGATAAGGAACATTCAGATAGCTTAAAGTAGACTAAATGAAGATATTACGAAACAACTGAAACTAGAGAATGGGGAATTAAAAGATTAAAAAATAAGTAGTTGAAATTTATATAAGGAATAAAATGGAATGAAGTCCCAGATTATGATACAGAGTAATGAGACAAACAATAGACTTGGTGGTTTGACACCTTAGATGAAAGATCTTCTTTTGCTACAATGTATCCTTGAGCAGGCTTCTTAGCATTTTAAGCTTCAATTTCCTTAATTGGAAAATAGGCTTGGTCATATCTACTATTTACGGTGAATTAAATGAGACAGTTTATACAAACGGCTTAACAGATTTTGCATCTAAGAAATTATGATACCTTTTAAAATGGATGAAGCTGGAATAAATTAAAACAAACATGGATACAAGTTAAAAGACTAACATTCAACTTTTATTTCTGACTTTATTAAAGAAGGCTGTAGCAGGCTAACATCCAATGCTTTGAAGTAAATGTAATGAAACAATCTAAGATCTTTCTCATAAATTCTTATATTAAATCTAAGAGGAACTAAATTAAAGAGTAGATAT
>NW_016895917.1:0-803 GCF_001698545.2 Rhinopithecus bieti | reverse complement strand
ACTGTCCTTGAGCCTTATCTATTCTTAGCATATTGTTTTCAATGGCCCCTGCAACTGTGTTTCAGTGTCTTAATTTTACAACTACTCTCATCTTTGGAACTTTAGCTGGTCTATTTTATGTATTGACTTGTAATCTCTTGCCCTAGCCTTCTACATGTCTGTTGCCTCCCTGCAATGTTTATGAGGAGTGCCTTCTGCAGTCCTATTCATTTATTTCTGCTTTTGTTGCCTGCGCTTTTACCAAGAAGTTACTACCCAGACCAGTGTCATGGAGATTTTATCCTATGTTTTCTTCTAGTAGTTTTATATTTTCAGGTCCTGCATTTAAGTCTTTAATCCATTTTGAGCTGATTTTATGTGTGGTATGAGGTAAGGTTCCAATTTTATTCCCCTGCATGTGGATATTCTGTTGTTTCAATATCATTTATTAAAGAGACTGTCCTTTCTCTATTGTGTGTTCTTAGCAACTTTGTCAAACCAATTAACCATGGTTTGACCATGAATAAACATAAGTTTATTTCTGGGCACTCTATCCTGTTCTATTGTCCAATGTGTCTGTATTTATGCTGTTACCATGCAGTTTTGATTTTATAGCTTTGTAATATATTTTGAAATCAGATAGTGTGAGACCTCCAGCTTTGTTCTTTTTTCTCAAGACTGTTTTGGCTATTTGCAATCTTTTGTGGTTCCAAATGAATTTTAGAAAATGCTTTTCTATTGTTGTGAAATATAACTTTGGAATTTTCATAGGGATTGTCTTGAATCTGTAGGTTGCTTTAGGTAGTATGGACATTTTAACAATA
>NW_016895916.1:0-805 GCF_001698545.2 Rhinopithecus bieti | reverse complement strand
TGGTGTGTCTGCATCCTGCCAGCCAGCTGCCCTGAGGCTGGAGTCATTCCTGCTGTTTCCAGCAGAGGTCCAGCCTGTGCTCCACCTCCTTTGCTCTGCTGAAGGCCACCAGGTACTGGCCTTGCATGGCCGCAGTCTCCTGAGCCGTCCCCTGTTTTGTCCCCTCTGCTCTGCCCTCCACACACACCCTTCAGGGGCTCCATCACCTCTGGGCCAAATCCTCAGGCTGACTTTCACTGCCTGTGTGAATGGCCCGTGATCCTCCAGCCTCATTCCCCACCTCTCGGCCTTCGTCCACGCTGTCATCCCTTTCCAGAAGAAAGTCCATCCACCACCCTTTCCACACCTTAGCATTCCTGACCCTTTGGGCCTCAGCTCTTACACTCCCCAACTCTGGAAGGCAGGGCTGACCACAGCTTCCTCTGGGCCACTGGAGTTTTCCATGTCCTTCCATGTCCTTCCATGCCCTTCTATGCCCTCCTGGTCTGCACGGTGCTTGTGGCTCAGTCTCAGACCCAGATGATCTCATCCAGTCTCATGGCTCCTTTTGTGCTGACAGTTCCCAGACATCTCTCTTTAGCCCCAGAACTGCAGACTCAGCCCTCAATGGCCCGCTTGACCTCCCCACCTGGTGTCTAATAAGCATCTCCAGTGTCACATGTCCCAAACTGAACTCCTCGACTCCTCCCCAGTGCCTGCCCCAGGATGGACGCTGTGGCCTCCCAGGGACAACAATGCTTGCCCACATGTCCACATCCTACTTCCCCTCTCCCACTCCCACATCCAGCTTCCAGCCAGTCCTGTG
>NW_016895915.1:0-800 GCF_001698545.2 Rhinopithecus bieti | reverse complement strand
CGCTTCTTTCTCGCTTTTATTTCAGTATATTTCACTATTTGCCATAGTCCTCAGTGTGTTCCGAAATATCACATTTTCGGTTACGCAGGAACAGTGTTTAAACACTGCCTTGTGAGAAAAGAAGTATAACTCCCTGAGCAGAATGCATACATCACAAGTATTTTCCCAGAAAGCCTCTATCGAGTTTTATCTGAAGATATCTCCTCTTTCACCGTAGGCCTGAATGTGCTCCCGAATGTCCCTTTGCGGATTCGTGCATGACGGAGTTTCCAAACTGCGTAATGTTAGAAAGGTTTGAACTATGCGAGATGAATAGATATATCTAACACTAAGCAGTTTCACAGACATCTTCTCTCGAGGTTTTCTAACTATATTTCCTTTTCACCATAGCCGTCCCTGTACTCCCGAATATATCTTGGTAGCTTTTCTCCAAAAGGGATTCCGGAATCCTCTAGTAGAAGAAAGGTATATTTCTGTGAGTGGAATTCACACGTCACAAAGTAGTTCCTCAGAAAGCTTGTCTCCAGTTTCGGTCTGAACATATTTCCTTTTCACCATAAGCATCAAAGTGCTCCCGAATGTCCCATCACTTGCTAAACATACACAGGGTTATAAAACTACTCAACGTAAGGGGAGGCTTAATTAAGCTAGAGGAATTAAGACGACACAGAGTAGTTTCACAGAAAGCTTCCTTCTGGATTTTACCTGAGGATATTTCTTTCTCCATGATCTTTTTTTTTTTTTAATTTTATTTTAGTTTTTTTTTTTATACTTTAAGTTCTAGGGTACAAGTGCATAAC
>NW_016895913.1:0-1695 GCF_001698545.2 Rhinopithecus bieti | reverse complement strand
GGAAATTGCTGGGCAGGTGGCAGAACAAAACCGTAAGCCGGACTGGGTGTGAGGAGCGGAGATGGTAAAAGGATTACAGGGTGGAGGAGCGGAGGCTGAGGAAGAATTGGGATGTAGCTTGGCCTGGTGAGGAGGAGAGAGGTCAGATGGGTCTGTAGAAAAGGAAGATTAGAAAGACTCAGTGATGCTTGGGGTTGGGACTGAGGGGACAGGTGGGAGGGAAAGAAGGAAGATTTGGGATGAGTTGCATTGGGAACAAAGGCTAGGGAGGGACCGATGTGTAAAAGAATGCCTGGACATCAGGCACCTCACACTGTTTGCTCATTTTACAACAAGAATTATTTAGACCTTGTAGGATGGAAAAAACTAAAGTGCTGTTTTCTGGCTATTTGGAACCACTGTCAAATTTGTATTATTTGTATTAGGGTCAAGCAGCATTGTAGAAGAAAATAAGGCATTTAGGTTTTAGGTCAGGTATGAGTTGAAGAGGTTTTAAGTTTTGAGAACACAGACTAAGGGAGAAGAAGGATGAATGGAGGGTTGAAAGTTTCCCATAGTGAAGGAGGCAAGACCAGAAAAAAGAGAGAGTAGAGACATGGAGAGAAGGGGTTGGGGGGTTCTTGTCCTCCAGAAAAGCAGGAAAGGGGTCACGATGCAGAGATATGGCATCGGGGGGTTTTGCCCTCCAGAAAAGCAGGAAAAGGGTCGGGACATGGAGATAAGGGATTGGGTTCTTGCTCTCCAGGAAAGTGGGAAAGGGGTCAGGAGATTCTTGCCCCCCAGAAAAGTGGAGAAGGAGTCAAGACAAGGAGAGAAGGGGTTGGAGGGTTCTTGCCCCCCAGAAAAGTGATACTTGCCGTGAAGGGTGAAGGACCAAGGCAGGCATTCCCACGTGATCAGACACCTCTGAAATGTGGGTGAATAATCAGGCAGGCATCCTTGCATGATTAAACAAGAGAAGACTGTCTTCCTGAGTCCGTGACCGGTGTCAGAGTTTTGGGACTACAGATAAAATGCACCTCCTTTGTCTCTACCAGAAAAGAAAGGAACAGAAATTAAGAGAAGGGAGAGATTGAAGTGTGGTACCAAGATTGAAAGGAGAAAGAGGTTGAGGGATAGTGAGAGAGGTTGGAGAAGAGAGTAAAAGAGGCCGCTTACTGGATTTGAAATTGGTGAGATGTTCCTTAGGCTGGTCGGTCTGAGGACCCGAGGTCATAGGTGGATCTTTCTCACGGAGCAAAGAGCAGGAGGACAGGGGATTGATCTCCCAAGGGAGGTTCCCTGATCCGAGTCACGGCACCAAAATGTCATGTGTGTCCATGTGACAAGACCACCAAGCAGGCTTTGTGTGAGCAATAAAGCTTTTAATCACCTGGGTGCAGGCAGGGGAGTCCGAAAAGAGAGTCAGCAAAGGGAGATAGGGGTGGGGCCATTTTATAGGATTTGGGTAGGTAAAGGAAAATTACAGTCAAAGGGGTTGTTCTCTGGTTGGCAGGAGTGGGGTCACAAGGTGCTCAGTGGGGAGATTTTTTGAGCCAGGATGAGCCTGGAAAAGGAGTTTCACAAGGGAATGTCATCACTTAACCAAGAACTGGCCATTTTCACTTCTTTTGTGGTGGAATGTCATCAGTTAAGGCAGGATCAGACCATTTTCACTTCTTTTGTGATTCTTCAGTTACTTCAGGCCATCTGGGC
>NW_016895912.1:0-243 GCF_001698545.2 Rhinopithecus bieti | reverse complement strand
TCTGCTGCAGGTCTGCTGGAGTTTGCTGGAGGTCCACTGCAGACTCTATTTGCCTGAGTATCACCGTCAGAGGCTGCAGGACAGCAAAGATTGCTGCCTTTTCCTACCTCTGGAAGCTTCATCCCAGAGCGGCACCTGCAGTTTGTATTTAGTCTGGTTATTCTCAGACGGGTGGGTGACAGTTCAGTGGACTGCCACTGAGCCTCAGGGGCGGGGCTTTTTTCAGTTGAGTAAGGTGGACCT
>NW_016895911.1:0-499 GCF_001698545.2 Rhinopithecus bieti | reverse complement strand
CCAGATTTCTGGCACTTGTAGCAAGCTCCTGGGGAGGAGGTTCTGGAGGAACCCCTGGCAGCTGTGGTTCAGGCATTTGGAGTTCTTGAGTGCTGGAGATGTGGCTGGGGTTTCTCTCACAGTGGAGGAAAGGAATTGCAACTCAAGTCAATATGTGCTACTTGGCTGTCTCTACTCTAATATTGTACACCTTGAAGGAGAGGTTAATTAAGTCCTTTTGTGAGTTTTGAGGGCTGGAATTTAATTTTAGAGCTTTATTAAATGTCAGGACCAGATTGGGTAATAAAATAAAATGCATATTGAGAATAAGACAGCCTTCTGACCTTTCAGGGTCTAGGGCTGTAAAGTGTCTCAGGGTTGCTGTTAAACAGGCCATGAACTGGGCTGGGTTTTCATATTTGATGAAAAGAGCTTAAACACTAACTGATTTGGGAGCGGTCAGACAAAGAAAAGGAGCATTAACCTTGACTATGCCTTTAGCTCCAGCCACCTTTTAAAA
>NW_016895910.1:0-243 GCF_001698545.2 Rhinopithecus bieti | reverse complement strand
TAGGCTTGGCTGGAGGAAAAGTCATCTTAATGCCCTGAATTACAATGCTGAATGGAAAGCCCAATAATGCTTACATCTCCAGAAGACATGATCAAATATTTATTTTGTAGCATAAGCATAGGCATGAAATGCTTCTGGCTTTCTTTTTTCTTTTCTCTTTCTTTCTTTCTTTCTTTCTTTCTTTCTTTCTTTCTTTCTTTCTTTCTTTCTTTCTTTCTTTCTTTCTTTTTTTTTTTTTAGAAG
>NW_016895909.1:0-242 GCF_001698545.2 Rhinopithecus bieti | reverse complement strand
CCTAATTGAATATCCTTTATTTCTTTCTCTTGCCTGATTGCCCTAGCCAGAACTTCCAACACTATGTTAAATAGGAGTGGTGAGAGAGAGCATCCTTGTCTTGTGCTGGTTTTCAAAAGGAATGCTTCCAGTTTTGCCCATTCAGCATGATATTGGCTGTGGGTTTGTCATAAATAGCTCTTGCCATTTTGAGATACGTTCCATCAATATCTAGTTTATTGAGAGTTTTAGCATGAAGGGCT
>NW_016895908.1:0-748 GCF_001698545.2 Rhinopithecus bieti | reverse complement strand
TGGGAGTTGGAGACTGGAGCTGTTCCTATTCGGCCCTCTTGCTCCGCCCCTAGGTCATCTTTCTTTTCTTTTTTCTTTCTTTTTTTTTGAGATGGAGTCTCATTCTGTCGCCCAGGCTGGAGTGCAGTGGCGCGATCTCGGCTCACTGCAACCTCCACCTCCTGGGTTCAAGCGTTTCTCCTCCCTTAGTCTTCCAAATAGCTGGGAGTACAGGTGGCCATCACCACGCCTGGCTAATTTTGTATTTTAGTAAAGACAGGGTTTCACTATGTTGGCCAGGATGGTCTTGATCTCCTGACCTTGTGATCCGCCCACCTTAGCCTCCCAAAGTGCTGGGATTGCACGTGTGGGCCGCCATGCTGGGCCTATTTTCTTTTCATTATCATTTCTGTAATCTTCAATGTATAGATCCTGCATATATTTTGTGAAGTTTATACCTAAGTATTAGATTTTCTTTGGAGTGACTGTAAATGGTATCATGTTTTAATTTTGCTATTCACATGTTCATTACTAATGAATGATTTTGCATGCTGATTTTGTATCCTGCATCCTTGCTGAATTAACTTATTAGTTCCAAGAAGTTTGTTTGTTTTGTAGATTTCTTGTAATTTTCTATGTACATAATCACTTTATTTGCAAATAAGGGCAGTTTTATTTATTTAGTTTTCCCATTCTGTACAACCTACCTTCCTTCCTTCCTTCCTTCCCTCCTTCTCTTCTCTTCTCTTCTCTTCTCTTCTCTTCTCTT
>NW_016895907.1:0-246 GCF_001698545.2 Rhinopithecus bieti | reverse complement strand
TCCAAAGTCCTCTCCCCTCTGACTTCACTTCCTTTTCCTAGGTAATCTCAACCATACCCAGGGACTAATCAACACCTATGCTCATCTCTACCTCACACTTTTCCTCATAACTAGACCTACTGCTCTGAGTTTTACCCATCTATTTTCGCACAATAACTAGGAGATATTTTCAAAAAAAATTTTAGATTGTTTTTTGAAGCTCTCTCCTCAAATTCTCCCACTCCTGCTAAAAATTCTTCAGTAGGT
>NW_016895906.1:0-247 GCF_001698545.2 Rhinopithecus bieti | reverse complement strand
ATTTTTTTGGACATGCTTTTTTGGAAAAAATTTTTTTGCTTTCCTTCAATTCTTTTGATATACTTTCCTTTAAATGTGTTCTGTAGTGGCTGGGTGTCGTGGCTTCAGCCTGTAATCCCAGCAGCCCTTTGGGAGGCCGAGGTGGGTGGATCACCTGAGATCAGGAGTTTAAGACCATCCTGACCAACATGACAAAACCCCGTATTCACTAAAAATGCAAAAATTAGCCAGGTGTAGTGACAGGTGA
>NW_016895905.1:0-300 GCF_001698545.2 Rhinopithecus bieti | reverse complement strand
GGCCGGGCGCGGTGGCTCAAGCCTGTAATCCCAGCATTTTGGGAGGCCGAGACGGGCGGATCATGAGGTCAGGAGATCGAGACCATCCTGGCTAACACGGTGAAACCCCGTCTCTACTAAAAAATACAAAAAACTAGCCGGGCGAGGTGGCGGGCGTCTGTAGTCCCAGCTACTCGGGAGGCTGACGCAGAATGGCGTAAACCCAGGAGGCGGAGCTTGCAGTGAGCTGAGATCCGGCCACTGCACTCCAGCCTGGGGACAGAGCGAGACTCCGTCTCAAAAAAAAAAAAAAAAAAAAAA
>NW_016895904.1:0-757 GCF_001698545.2 Rhinopithecus bieti | reverse complement strand
ACAACCTTGCTAGGCTGCTGTTTCCCACAGCAGTAGGGGATGGGAGGAGACCTAGACCTTGTCTGTGTGTCTGTCTGTCTCCTGGACACACTCTCACTGCACTGCCTCTCTGGGAGGAGATGTGGGCTGCTGGTCTCCGGACATGCCATGCCTCCAAAGACTTGGCCCCAGGTTGCATGGAAAATGAGGCAGGGTGAGGTTGCCAGTGAGGGCCACATTGCCAGGGCCTGGGAGCTGAGGGCCAGGCTGGGTCTGTCCGGCTGGGCTCGATAGAGGAGGCAGAGAGGAGCTGGCTGTGGGACTGGGAGAGGAGCCTGGGGCAGGTGGAAAGATGTTGTAGGCAGGAGGCACCAGAGATTTTGGGAGGAATTAGACTTCTCACCCTCCCCAGATAACGCCCCTTGTGCTGCCCTTTCACTGGTTCTTCTGTCTAGCGAGTCCTTCGTACCATGCTGCCCCAATCCTCTCCACCCATACAGGTGAGGTGGATTCACCTCCATCCACCAGGATCGAGAGGGGAGAGACCTGTGTCCGAATCACCTACTGCCCGACATTGCAAGACCAGTCGGCCATCTCTGGCTCAGGCATCATGGCTGACTTCCTGGTTCAGTATGATGTGGTCATGGAAGACATCATTGGAGATGTGCAGGTGAGGGGCCTGGGAAAGGGGAGAGAGGATGGGCTCTGGAGTCAGACAGGCCTGAGCAATGCTCGGGCCTCTCCAGCTGTTCACTCCAGTTTCCCTAGGGATAAGCGA
>NW_016895903.1:0-1019 GCF_001698545.2 Rhinopithecus bieti | reverse complement strand
CTAATATTGGCATTTTGTCCTTTAATGCTTCTTTAGAGGTACCCCGTGCATTTTAACATTTTGTGTTTTGATTTATATTAACTTATAAAGGCTTGTAATTTTCTTTTGTTTTCTCTCTTAGATCTTTGGGTTATTTAGAAATATGATAGTTTTCAGAGATTTGGGGATTTTACAGAGGTCATTTTGTTATTGATTTCTAATTTAATTCCATTGTGGTCAGAGAATATATTTAATGTGACTTAAATCATTTTACTGTTATTGAGACTTATCTTATGGCCTAAAATATGGTCTGTCTTTATACATGTTCCCTGTATGCTTGGAAGAAATGTGTATTCTGCCACTGTGCAAATAGGCTGCAGAGAGTGACCATATCAGTGAAGCTCTCAGTCCTCCTGGCCTTCCTTGCTCTGGCAGAACCACCATGAGAACAGAGCTGGGAGGTGTTGGAAGCAGCCCCAGGCACCCCAGGCAAAATGCTACAGATTCCTACTCTTCTTTTAAAATTCAGAATTTTAAAGCATAAATGTTTCTTACATTGTTGTATGTCTTTAATCTATACCATAGTGCTCAGATGGTTGTTTTATCGGTTCTGATCAGTTTCATAGTTTCTTTTGGGAGGAGAATTTGCCAACCTCCTTACTCAGCCATAGCTGGAACTCAGTTGTGGGCTATGACATTTTAAGCAATATGCGGAAAAGTTTTGAGGCAGTACTCTCTTAAAAAATTATTTTCTTGGCCAGGCACAGTGGCTCACGTCTCTAATCCTAGCACTTTGGGAGGCCAAGGCAAGTGAATTACCTGAGGTCAGGAGTTTAAGACCAGTCTGACAACGTGAAATCCCATCGCTACTGAAAATACAGAAATTAGCCTGGTGTTGTGGTACACGCCTGTAATCCCAGCTACTCGAGAGGTTGAGGCAGGAGAATCACTTGAACCTGGAAGGGCAGAGGTTGCAGTGGGCTCAGATTGTACCATTGCACTCCAGCCTGGGCATCAAGAGCAAAACTCTATCTCAAAAT
>NW_016895902.1:0-657 GCF_001698545.2 Rhinopithecus bieti | reverse complement strand
GCCCGGCTAGTTTTTTGTATTTTTTTTTAGTAGAGACGGGGTTTCCCCATGTTAGCCAGGATGGTCTCAATCTCCTGACCTCGTGATCCGCCCGCCTTGGCCTCCCAAAGTGCTGGGATTACAGGCTTGAGCCACCGCGCCCGGCCCTTTCTTTTCTTTTCTTTGAGACAGCATCTTGCTCTGTCGCCCAGGCTGGAGTGCAGTGGTGCAATACTAGCTCACTGGAATTTCTGTCTCCTGGGTTCAAGCGATTCTCATGCCTCAGCCTCCCGAGTAGCTGGGACTACAGGCATGCACCACCATGCCTAATTTTGTATTTTAGTAGAGACGGGGTTTTGACATGATGGCCAGGCTGGCTTCGAACTCCTGGCCTCAAGTGATCCACCTACCTTGGCCTCCCAAAGTCGTAGGATTACAGGCGTGAGTACTGCGCCTAGCCCCACGGAATGTTTTCATGTTGTGATGTATTCTGCTTACTGGTTCAACTTCCTAACTATATCACTGGATAATGAATGTTTGCATAACTAGAATACCCCACACCTGATTGTGACATTGTGGGGAAGCAGAAGAGTCAGGTAAAGATTAGAGTGAGTGACATCTGAGAGTCTTAGTGCCAGACTCGGAGGTTCTGAGTCTGCTGGGGGTCACCTGGGCCTG
>NW_016895901.1:0-658 GCF_001698545.2 Rhinopithecus bieti | reverse complement strand
TGATCATATCAGCTGAAAGTGGACAATTTGACTTCCTCCTTACTAATTTGGATGCACTTTTTTTGTTGTTGTTGTTGCCTAATTCTTATGACTAGGACTTCCAGTACTATGTTGAATAGAAGTGGGAAAAGTAGCCATTCTTGTCTTGTTCCAAATCTCAGAGGAAAAGTTTTAAACTTTCTCTATTCAGTATGATATTTGTTGTGGGTTTGTCATATGTAGCCTTTGTTGTGTTGAGGTATGTTCCTTCTATACTCAATTTGTTAAGAGTTTATCATGAAGGGATGTTGGATATTATTGAATGCTTTTCTGCATCTATTGAAATGATCATATGGTTATTTATGGCTATTTTCCTTGATTCTGTTACTGTGATGTATCACATTTATTGATTTCAGTATGATAAATCAAGCTTGAATCCCTGGGATAAATCCCACTTGATAATTAGGAATGATCTTTCAATGTGTTGTTGTATTTGGTTTGCTAGTATTTGTTGAGGATTTTGCATCTATGTTCAGGACTCGGTTTTCTCAATTTTCAAGTTAGGGAAACAAATCCTAGCTACCTCACAAGGTTATTCTGACAATCAAATGAGATAATGAGTATGTAAGCACTTTTCGTAGTTTGATATGATATACATGTATAAATTATATCAATATTT
>NW_016895900.1:0-683 GCF_001698545.2 Rhinopithecus bieti | reverse complement strand
TTATGAAGCTTAGTTTGGCTGGATATGAAATTCTGGGTTGAAAATTCTTTTGTTTAAAATGTTGAATATCGGCCCCACTATTTTCTGGCTTGTAGAGTTTCTGCCAAGAAATCCACTGTTAGTCTGATGGGCTTCCCATTGTGGGTAACCGGACCTTTCTCTCTGGCTGCCCTTAATATTTTTTCCTTCCTTTCAACTTTGGTGAATCTGACAATTAGGCGTCTTGGAGTTGCTCTTCTCAAGGAGTATTTTGTGTCATTCTCTGTATTTCCTGAATTTGAATGTTGGCCTGCCTCTCTAGGTTGGGGTAGTTCTCCTGGATAATATCCTGAAGAATGTTTTCCAACTTGGTTCCATTCTCCCCATCACTTTCAGGTACACCGGTTAGATATAGATTTTGCCTTTTCACATAGTCCCATATTTCTTGAAGGCTTTGTTCATTTCTTTTACTTTTTTCTCTAAACTTCCCTTTTCACTTCATTTCATTCATTTGATCTTGAATCACTGATACCCTTTCTTCCAGTTGATCAAATCGGCCACTGAAGCTTGTGCATGTGCCACATAGTTCTCGTGCCATGGTTTTCAGCTCCATCAGTTCATTTAAGGACTTCTCTACACTGTTTATTCTAGTTAGCCAGTCGTCCAATCTTTTTCAAGGTTTTAAGCTTCTTTGCAATGGGTTC
>NW_016895899.1:0-686 GCF_001698545.2 Rhinopithecus bieti | reverse complement strand
CCCTCTACACACTGCTTCAGCTGTGTCTCAGAGTTTCTGGTATGTTGTGTCTTTGTTCTTATTGGTTTCAAAGAACATCTTCATTTCTGCCTTCATTTCATTATGTACCCAGTAGTCATTCAGGAGCAGGTGATTCAGTTTCCATGTAGTTGTGAGGCTTTGAGTGAATTTCTTAATCCTGAGTTCTAGTTTGATTGCACTGTGGTCTAAGAGACAGTTTGTTATGATATCTGTTCTTTTGCATTTGCTGAGGAGTGTTTTACTTCCAAGTATGTGGTCAATTTTAGAATAAGTGCCATGTGGTGTTGAGAAGCATGTATATTCTGCTGATTTGGGGTGGAAAGTTCTGTAAACATCTATTATGTCTGCTTGGTCCAGAGCTGAGTTCAAGTTCTGAATAGCCTTGTTAATTTTCTGTCTCATTGATCTGTCTAATATTGACAGTGGGGTGTTAAAGTTTCCCACTATAATTGTGTGGGAGCCTAAGTCTCTTTGTAGGTCTCTAAGAACTTGCTTTATGAATCTGGGTGCTCCTGTATTGGGTGCATATATATTTAGGATAGTTAGCTCTTCTTGTTGCATTAATCCGTTTACCATTGTGTAACGCCCTTCTTTGTCTCTTTTGATCTTTGTTGCTTTAAAGTCTGTTTTATCAGAGACTAAAATTACAACCCCTGCTTTTTTTT
>NW_016895898.1:0-812 GCF_001698545.2 Rhinopithecus bieti | reverse complement strand
TAGTTTGCTAAGAATGATGGTTTCCAGCTGCATCCATGTCCCTACAAAGGACGAAAGGTGGTACATTTTCCTGCAGTGCCTTCTCAATTTGATATCTGAATCTCCCTCAAGAGAATTTCCCTTAGTAGATATGGAGAAAGAGGGAAAAGGCCAAGCCTTTGGAGACCCTTATGAAATGGAATGAACTGCTCTCACTAAATTCGCTTTCTCTTTGTATTGAAAAGAGATATAATTTTCATCTCTAGTAAATATAGTCTAATCCATCCAGCAAATATAAGAATTACCTCAAAGTGAACTAAAATTGCACTTACTTCTACCTGTGGAAAACCATATTTCTCTAGTCAATAGAACAATGACAGCTTAGTTCCTAAATAGCAGGAAAAAATGAAATGTTCTATTGGCTGAACACACAGTGCTCTGTAAAATCAGAGAAACCATTTTGTCCCCAAAATGAACTAATTTGAAAGTCTCGAAGATGCTCAATTTTATGAAAGACTCATAAAACTAATAAATGAGTCTGCAAAGTCCAAAATGTGGAAAATTACAGTTGTATATAGCATATATAACTTACCAAGACCACTTATATTTTGTTAGAAATTTTCAATGAATGTTAATGGATGAATTTTTTTATACAGAGTTCTCCTGTTTGGAATCTTTTAGCTCCCTTATTTACTGTGGTTGCCACTGACTCCTCCATCAGACTTTGAAAATATAACTAAAACTTTTTTTTCCTTAGTCTTCTTACTAGTGAAACATCAGCTAAGCAAACAAAGAAAAGCATTTGAATGATCAGAGAGCTATAAGAATGAGAA
>NW_016895897.1:0-810 GCF_001698545.2 Rhinopithecus bieti | reverse complement strand
AAAATGTATTTGCAATTTATATCACAGAAATAAGACTAATGTCTCTAATATACAAAGAGATCCCAAAAGAAAGCATACAAGACCAACAATATGAAAGATAAATAGACAAAGATATGATCTTAAACTCACAAAGGAAATAAGAAATGAATTTTAAACATGTGAATATATGCTCTGTATTGCTTATCATATAAGAATTGTTAATTAAAACTACACAGAGATGCTACTTCTTACATACTAGTTGACAAAATCCAAAACTCTAACAAAATACTCCATGTGTAAAGCTATAGGGAAAGTTCATAATCACACATCACTGGTAGGGATGCAAAATGATACAGCTCCTATGGAGGTGAATTTGACAAGATCTAAAAGATTATGTTTGTGTACAGCTTATATCTCAGCAATATCACTTCTGTCCCAGATATACACTATCGTACACCTGAAATCATTTATGCATAGTTATTATTTACATTATTTGTGATAGCAAAACAGCAGACATAATACATGTTTCTATCATTAGGGAGCTGATTTACTAACTGGAGTACTATACAGCCATAAAATGAATGCAGACGATCATTTTACACTGATCTGGAGTGATTTTCTGGATCTTTTATTAGTTATGACCAGTACATGTAATATGCTACATTGTGTGTAAGAAATGAGGAAAACAAATACACACACACACATATATATATGTTATGTATATATTTTACCCCTGCCATCAAAAAACAATTGTAAGGGTAAACCAAAACCAATAAAATGGTTATCTTTAGTTTGAAGAAAACTATAATAGATGGATGAGTAAAGAAAGGC
>NW_016895896.1:0-822 GCF_001698545.2 Rhinopithecus bieti | reverse complement strand
GCAACCTTGCTAGGCTGCTGTTTCCCACAGCAGTAGGGGATGGGAAGAGAACTAGACCTTGTCTGTGTGTCTGTCTGTCTCCTGGACACACTCTCACTGCACTGCCTCTCTGGGAGGAGATGTGGGCTGCTGGTCTCCGGACATGCCATGCCTCCAAAGACTTGGCCCCAGGTTGCATGGGCAATGAGGTAGGGTGAGCTTGCCAGTGAGGGTCACACTGCCAGGGCCTGGGAGCTGAGGGCCAGGCTGGGTCTGTCCAGCTGGGCTCGATAGAGGAGGCAGAGAGGAGCTGGCTGTGGGACTGGGAGAGGAGCCTGGGGCAGGTGGAAGGGTGTTGTAGGCAGGAGGCACCAGAGATTTGGGGAGGCGTTAGACTTCTCACCCGCCCTAGATAGCGCCCCTTGTGCTGCCCTTTACCTGGCTCTTCTGTCTGGTGAGCTCTCTGTACCACCCCATCTCAATCGTCCCCACTCATACAGGTGAGGCTGATTTGCCCCATCCACCAGGATTGAGAGGGAAGAGATCGCAGGGCAGCCTGAGACATCTGGTCCCATCCTGCATCTCCTGCCACAGGACTCTCAACCCCAGCACACAAACCACCCCTTGGCAGCCCCACACCATACCACCTACTACCCGACATTGCAAGTCAGCATCATGGCTGACTTCCTGGTCTAGTAGGATGTGGTCATGGAGGACATCATTAGAGACGTGCAGGTGTGGGGCCTGGGAAAGGGGTGAGAGGATGGGCTCTGGAGTCAGACAGGCCTGAGCAATGCTCGGGCCTCTCCAGCTGTTCACTCCAGTTTCCCTAGGGATAAGCAA
>NW_016895895.1:0-685 GCF_001698545.2 Rhinopithecus bieti | reverse complement strand
TGGACAGCTGAGCGTGGGGATCCCTTGAGCCTAGGAGTTCCAGACTGGCATGGGCAACATGGTTGAAACGTGGTTTTTTTTTTTTTTTTTTGAGACTGACTTGCTTTTGTTGCCCCAGGCTGAAGTACAGTGGTGCGGTCTGGGCTCGCTGCAGCCTCCGCCTCCCGGGTTTGGGTGCTTCTCCTGCCTCATCTCCAGAGTAGCTGGGATTGTAGGCGTGAGCCACCATGCAGCGCTCATTTTGTATTTTATTACCATATATATATATACATATTTAGTAGATACGGGGTTTCTCCATGTTGGTCAGGCTGGTCTCCAGCTGCTGACCTAGGGTGACCAGCCCGCCTCGGCCTCCGGTGGTGCTGAGATTGCAGGCGTGAGCCACTGCACCGGCCCAGTTTATTAACCAAAGGAATGGATCGGCCTGACATGGTGGCTTTACGGTTGTGATCCCAGGACTTTGGACGGCCAAGAGCGGTGGATGGCTTGAGCCTAGGAGTTCCGGAGGGGCCTGGGCAACATGGTGAAACCCGGTGTCTTTTATTTATTGATTTTTTTGAGGCGCATTTTCGCTCTTGTTGCCCAGGCTGGAGTGCAGCGGCGCTGTCTCGGCTCGCCACGGCCTCCGCCTCCTGGTTTGGGTGTTTCTGCTGCCATAGCCTCCCAAGTGGCTGGGATTGCAGGC
>NW_016895894.1:0-687 GCF_001698545.2 Rhinopithecus bieti | reverse complement strand
GCTATGTTGCCCAGGCTGATCTTGAACTCTTGTCTTCAAGCAATCCTCCCACCTCTGCCTCCCAAAAGGGTGGGATTACAGGAGTGAGTCACTGTGCCCAGTTAATGCTAGTATTTTAGAGTACAGACTCTGGAACCAGACAGCTTGGGTTCAGTTTCTGGCTTCTCAACTTATTAGGCTGTGTGACCTTGTGTAAGTCATATAACCTTTCTGTGTCTCAGGCTACTCAAGAGTGAACTGGGGATAACCACATTATCTAACTCATTTGATTGCTATGATTAAATGGATAAATACATGTAAAGAACTTAGAATAGTGCCTGTCATGTGGATAAGTGGTATATATATTTTAGTTGTTGTTAGTAATGACTTCACATTACTTTTAAAATGTAAAGGCATATCTGGTTCCAGAAGAGGATGGTGAACCAGCAATAGCTGCTGGTTTCCTTCCCAAACCCAACCCTGCAGATGCCACAGAAGAGGTGGGAAGTGGTTGGAGTTCAGAACAGTTCCCAGTAACAAAACCCTTGATGGTTTGGCCCCACTGGTGAATTAGATGGCTTAGAGTGGGAAAAGGTCAGAGGCCACAGATGGAGGATCAGCCCAGGTGGAGCTTTCTAAGTTGCATTCTTTTTTTCTCCTTGTTTTCTGGAAGGCTTATTACCTGTTCTGTAAACACTATAGAGCAGA
>NW_016895893.1:0-1358 GCF_001698545.2 Rhinopithecus bieti | reverse complement strand
TAATTGGATTATTACATTTTTTCTACAGAATTTTTTGAACTCAATATGTTGTAGTATATTAGTCTGTTTCTGCACTGCTATAAAATTATGTGAGACTGGGTTATCTATTTACTGAGATGAAGTCTTGATCTGTTGCCCAGGCTGAAGTGCAATGGGGCAATCTCGGCTCACTGCAACCTCCGCCTCCTGGTTCAAGCAATTCTCTGCCTCAGCCTCCTGAGTAGCTGGGATTACAGGCACCTGCCACCATGCCTGGCTAATTTTGTATTTTAGTAGAGATGGGGTTTTGCCATCTTGGTCAGGCTGGTCTTGAACTGCTGACCTTGTGATCCACCCGCCTTGGCTTCCCAAAGTGGTGAGATTACAGGCATAAGTCACTGCACCTGGCAAGACTGGGTAATTTATAAAGGAAATGGATTTAATTGACTCACAGTTCCACATGGCTGGGGAGGCCTCAGGAAACTTACAATCATGGCAGATGGGGAAGCAGGCACCTGTTACATGACAGCAGGTGAGAGAGCATGTATGTGAAGCAAAGGGAGAAGAGCCCCTTATAAAATAATCTGATTTCATGAGAACTCACTCACTATGAGAAGAAAACAGCATGCGGGAAACCACCCCATGATCCAATCACCTTCTACCAGGTCTCTCCCTCAAAACCTGGGGATTACAATTCAATATGAGATTTGGGTGAGGACACAAAGCTTAACCATATCATGTAGCTATTAATTGCTTTTCAAATGGATAATTTACAAATATTTTCTCCCATTCTGTGGATTTTCTCTTCACTTTGTTTATTGTTCCCTTCACTTTAAAAGCTTTCTGACTTGCTGTAATCCCATTTGTCCATGTTTTTTTTTTTGGTTGTCTGTGCTTCTAGGGCATTATTTAAGAAATTTTGCCCAAACCAATGCCCTAAAGAGTTTCCCCAATGTTTTCTTGTAAAAGTTTGATCGTTTGAGGTGTTAGGTTTAAGTCTTTAATTCATTTTAATTTGATTTTGTATGTGGCAAGAAATAGGGTTCTAGTCTTATTCTTCTGCGTATGGCTTGCCAGTTTTCCCAGCCCATTTATTATAAAACTGTCTTATTTTTTATTGTATGTTCTTGGCACTTTTGTTGAAAATAAGTTTAATTTAGCTGTATGAGTTTGTTTCTAAGGTCTATATTTTGTTCCATTTGTCATTATGTCTGTTTTATGCTAGTGTCATGCTGTTTTAATTAGTGTAACTTAGTAGTATAATTTAAAACCAGGTAATGGAATTCCTCCAGTTTTGTTTTATATACTCAGCATAGCTTTGACTATTAGGGTGTTTCATTCCATCTAAATTTTTTTTTCTATTTCTGTGAGGAATGTCT
>NW_016895892.1:0-685 GCF_001698545.2 Rhinopithecus bieti | reverse complement strand
AACACAAAAGCAATACTTATTGTAAACTTCCCAAACACAGCAAGACACTGTATCTAAAAAAAAAGAGAAAATACAAAGATACACAAGGGCACACCCCTACTTCTGGAGGGAAGTTCTCCTCACCCAGGGAGACCAGGTTCCTATAATTCTCCAGCATCACGTCTCTGTATAGAGTCCTCTGAGCAGGGTCCAGGCATTTCCACTCCTCCTGAGAGAATTCTATGGCCACGTCGCTGAATGTCAGTAGACCCTGAAATGAAAACACATTTTAAGGAAATGGCTATGGGAGGAGTTCTTATCTCTACAGAAAATGAGAAGAGGAGAGAGGCGAAAGCATGGATTCAATTGTAGAGAAAGTTCTGACATCCAAGTAAGGGATGTTTCACCACATGATGTTTTCTGAGTTGTGCTTTATTATACTAATTTTATTTTTTCTGAGATGGAGTCTCGCTCTGTTGCCCAGGCCAGAGTGCAGTGGCACAATCTCGGCTCACAGCAACCTCTGCCTCCCAGATTCAAGCAGTTTTCTTGACTCAGCCTCATGAGTAGCTAGAATTACAGGCAGGCGCCATCACACCTGGCTAATTTTGTATTTTAGTAGAGACGGAGTTTCACCATGTTGGTCAGGCTGATCTTGAACTCATGACCTCGTGATCCACCTGCCTCGGCCTTGCAAAGTGCTGCG
>NW_016895891.1:0-644 GCF_001698545.2 Rhinopithecus bieti | reverse complement strand
AAAGGCAAAAGAATGGAAATTATAACAGACAGCCTCTCACACTACAGTACAATCAAATTAGAATTCAGGATTAAGAAACTCACTCAAAACCGCACAACTACCTGGAAACTGAACAACCTGTTCCTGAATGACTACCGGGTAAATAGTGAAATTAAGGCAGAAATAACGAAGTTCTTTGAAATCAATGAGAACAGAGACACAATGTACCAGAATCTCTGGGACACAGCTAAAGCAGTGTTTAGAGGGATTTTATAGCACTCAATGCCAACATCAGAAAATAGGAAAGATCTAAAATAGATACCCCAACATCACAATTGAAAGAACTAGAGAAACAAGAGCAAATAAATTCAAAAGCTAGCAGAAGACAAGAAATAACTAAGATCAGAGCAGACCTGAAAGAGATAGAGACACAAAAAAACCCTTCAAAAAAATCAATGAATCCAGTATCTGGTTTTTTGGAAAAAACAAACAAATAAACAAACAAAAAAACAAAAAACCACAAATAGACAGACCACTAGCCAGATTAATAAAGAAGAAAATAGAGAAGAAACAAACAGACCCAATAGAAAGTGATAAAGCTGATATCACCACTGATCCCACAGAAAGACAAGCTACCACTAGAGAATACTGTAAACACCTCTACA
>NW_016895890.1:0-247 GCF_001698545.2 Rhinopithecus bieti | reverse complement strand
CATATGTTTTCAAAGAGTAATTGTAAGCTAAATGGAACTATTTGTTTTTATAATTTAAATGGTGCGTATCTAATAAGTCCATTCTGTAGCCAAAGAAATACTTCTAAATCTCTGGTCATTTATTATTTTTTGTTAACTGCCAGAAAGTTGAATTAGTTCAGCTTTTGTTAGGTTGGTTGGTTATTTGCTTTTTTTTTTTAATTGGTTTTCAGAAAATTCACTTAATTTTATTCTTATGCCCTCCCCA
>NW_016895889.1:0-247 GCF_001698545.2 Rhinopithecus bieti | reverse complement strand
AGAGTTTGATTTTCCCGATTGCCCCCCCCCCCGGTTAAAAAAAAAAAAACCCTGTTCAAAAAAAAAAAAAAAAAAGAAGAAAAATTATTTTGGCCACTACTAATACTTCATTACCTATCAATTTATCTTTATTAAATTAAAATTTTCAGCTTCATAACACAGAAAGCTTTATGTAACCACTGAATTCTCAGTATATACAAAGTTTACTTTGCTTTTGTACCACCCTACCCTTTATCCCTCCCTCAAA
>NW_016895888.1:0-2190 GCF_001698545.2 Rhinopithecus bieti | reverse complement strand
TTTTTTCTGAGGCGGAGTCTTGCTCTGTCGCCCGGACTAGAGTGCAGTGGCTAGTTCTCTGCTCACTGCAAGCTCCGCCTCCCGGGTTTACACCATTCTCCTGCCTCAGCCTCCCGAGTAGCTGGGACTACAGGCGCCCGCCACCTCACCCGGCTAGCTTTTTGTATTTTTTAGTGGAGATGGGGTTTCACCGTGTTAGCCAGGATGGTCTCGATCTCCTGACCTCGTGATCCGCCCATCTCGGCCTCCCAAAGTGCTGGGATTACAGGCTTGAGCCACCGTGCCCGGCCAACCTTTCTTACTCAACCCGCCCCTCTCCCACCCCAGACACAAATATGCCAAATGCCCCACCAGAATTATGGATTGTTTCAGTCTGGCTGGTGGAAACAGACATTATTCATGGGCCCGTGTGAGCACCAGGTACTTTTTTTTTTTTTATTTTGAGATGGAGTCTTGCTCTGTCGCCAGGCTGGAGTGCAGTGGCACAATCTCGGCTCACCGCAACCTCCACCTCCTAGGTTCAAGCGATTCTCCTGCCTCAGCCTCCCGAGTAGCTGGGATTACAGGTGCCCACCACCACACCTGGCTATTTTTTTTTCTATTTTACTAGAGATGGGGTTTCACCATGTTGGCCAGGATGGTCTCGATCTCCTGAACTTGTGATTTGCCCACCTCGGCCTCCCAAAATGCTGGGATTACAGGCATGAGCCACTGCACCCGGCCTGTCCATTTTAAGCCTTTAGGATGATTCTCTCCACAAGCCTCCATTATTTTCCTCCCATATTTGCAGTGATGTATACTCTAGGGGACACTGGAAGGGCTCTCCTGCACGTCTCTCACCTCCCTCCCTGCATAACTCTCTTTTCTCTGAAACTGTCCAGTGAACTCCAGCTGCCTTGATCTTCCCGGATTTCCAGCCCCACCTCTGCAACTTGGGAGTCTTCCGGGATCTGTCTGGCTTCCCCTGTCTGCACCATGGCGGGGAGCAATCTGCCTCTCTCAAGGCAGACATCTGGGGCAATTGGAGGGCTCACTTTGCTTGTTTCCTTTCTCTCTGGGATCACTGCATTTAATTTTGCCTGATGTCGGGGTCCGGGAAGCCACTGTTTCATATATTCTGTCTGATTATTTCAGTTGTTGCAGGTGGGGTAAAGAAGCCTGTTACTCCATTTTGGCCAGAAGCAGAAGTGCTCTCTCTTTTAAATCAAGTATTGGCCACCTCCTACTTGCAGGGCATGTGAACCCCACACAAAACCAGACAAATGCCAGCCCTCTGCTGACTACAACTCCACCCAAGGGATAATGGATTGGTGGTGGTAGTGATGGGGAAAACTGCGGACAGTAATTTTACAGAAAGAGAATGAAATGGGATTTAACACAGGTTACTAGGTACCTGGGCTGGGGTACCTGGACAGAAACAAGCAAGCCAGAAGCAACCTTTTGGTGGGATGCCCCGGGACTTTGTTCATGCAGACGAAAAGTCTGGTGTTACCCATCTCCGCGATGCTGAGGCTGAGAGAGCCTGGAACCCCTGGCTTGTGGTTCTGATTGCTGCTCGGAGAGCAGTTTCCCTTTGAACTGGAGAAGGAAACTGGCAACCCAGCAAGAAAGGTCCAAGGTGCCACACGACAGGAAGAAGGGGAGAACGGATTTACCCAGGTGAGGGCAAAATAAAATAAGAGCCAGCTGAGGGGCTGATTGTGAGTCAGGCTGCATCAAGCCGAGCCTGGAATTATGCTAACTACAGCCATGGTCATTACCACCCTGGTTCCTGAGAGCCACTATGCTCTGATCATTCCCAGCGTTACCTTGTTTGGTCCACATGGTGACCAGTAGGGTCGTTTGCAGCCTTCCTATTTGGGAGAGGCTGTTGCTTGTCCAGGAGGAGGAACTCTCCCTCACCATGGCTGAGCAGGCACAGTGGAGCCAGCCCTGCCCTTGGGGTGGGCAGCAGCAGAGGCTGCCAGCCCTGTTGCCTCTCCGGGCAGGCAGGGTCCTCCTTCCTGCAAATGAGATGCTATACAAGAGGGTCTTGACAGGTAGGGCCGGCCCACGGTTCAGTCTCCTGTTGGGCTGCAGGGAGTTGTTAGCAAAGTTGAGGACCCCTGGCTGCATAACCAGTGTCAGCACCAGCAAGTGTGTGTGTGTGTGTGTGTGTGCGCAAGTGCATGTGTGCACGTGTGTGTGTGA
>NW_016895887.1:0-299 GCF_001698545.2 Rhinopithecus bieti | reverse complement strand
TTGTTTTAATATATGGTAGAATTCAGCAGTGAAGACATTAGGTTATGAGCTTTTCCTTGCTGGGAGACATTTTATTACCGTTTTGATCTTGTTACTCATTATTTTGAGGCTTGTTTAGGTCTTCTATTTCTTTATGGTTTAATCTTGGTAAGTTGTATGTGTCCAGGATTTTATAAATTTCTTATAGGTTTTCAAATTTGTTGATATACCGTTGTTTGTAATAGTCTCTAGTGATTCTTTGTATTTTCTAGTCTCATTTTCTGTGTCTCCTTTTCAATCTGATGTTATTTATTTTGGTT
>NW_016895886.1:0-643 GCF_001698545.2 Rhinopithecus bieti | reverse complement strand
AAAACTGAGGAAAGAATGATCACAAAAGTACATGTGTTGGTTTCCTCTTGAAGGAGGAATGAGGCTGAGATCAGGCAGAGACACCCCAGGAACTTTGCAGAATGCTGGCAGTGTTCTCTTCTGTGACATGGGGTGTTTCTGTAGAGGTGCCCTTGATAATCACTATTAAACAACCCACACATATTGTGAAGTTCTCTCTATGTGTGTTACATTTCAACATAAAGAAGGATGAAATTGCTAATAACAAATAACACGCATTTGTAGTTAAACACTTCTCACAATCCACAGACCAGAAATGACTGATCCGTTTTCTGAATGTGCAGTTTTCCAGTTTTAAGAATGTCCTACAAGTGGAATCATACATTATGTAGCGTTTCATATTTGGTGTCTTTAGCACAATGAAATAAATGTAAGACCTCTAGAACTGCAATGGTACTCTTTCTTGACCTCGGTACTCAATAAGTGCTCTCATCACTTCACAATAGTTCATTCACAGTCGAGTGGTTTTCTAAACTTGTATATATGTGTAGTATGCTTTACAAATATCATATGACATTTAATGTTATGTAATTTGTTATGTCTTGGTAATGGACTTTTCTTAAAACAGATAGTATCCATAAGAATACCCCATACATTTCCACTA
>NW_016895885.1:0-201 GCF_001698545.2 Rhinopithecus bieti | reverse complement strand
TTTGTAGCTCTTCAAAGCATGTTTAACCTGTGCACATAGTCTCATTTTCACTGCTGGTGTTGACAGAAAAGATATTTCAAAATGGAAGCTAAAGATTGTAATATAACATAGGTATATAATGGCAATGGCACTATTTCTGCTTTTCCTGTGCTTTGGGTCTACCTGAACAGTAGTGCGCACTTGCTGTGAAAGGTAGGGCCC
>NW_016895884.1:0-3364 GCF_001698545.2 Rhinopithecus bieti | reverse complement strand
AAATGGGATGATTCCTTACAATCTGAGACTTTTTTCACTTGGTAATACAGTTAGGCTATTTTCCATGCCAGTATGTATAGTTCTCCTTCATTCATTTTAACAGCTCTACTTCATTCACTTTAACAGCTACATGATATCCCTTGTGCGAAGGGCTATTTTGAAGAAGTGATGATAGGTAGTACATGGGACAAAAGGTTGAAAACTACTGTTGGGTACCAACAATAGAGGCACCATACTTTCCATTTCTCCCCAGAGGCTACTATAGCTTACTTACCTGAAGCGATAAGACAAAATCCATGAGCACTGGGAAGAGTTACAGGAAAACTCAAACTAAGCTAGTCAGGGATAATTGAGAGATAAGGCTACATATCAGATTCCTTCACATGTCTTTAGGGCTTTACAGCTCTGGTCTTTGAAATCCTATTTGGAATCTTTCTTAATCTCCAGTAGGCCCTGCTTTGAGTTCGGGAAACATTGTTTTCCAGGAAATACAACCTTTTAATTTCTCCTCATTTGTTCCTCATCTTGAGAGATGGCCACCATCATGTTTTCTTGTTGTGATAATGTCAGGTTTTTTTTTTTTTGTTGTTGTTGTTTGTTTTGAGACAAAGTCTTGCTCTGTCACCCAGGCTGGAGTGCAGTGGCGCGATCATAGCTCACTGCCACCTTGAACTCCTAGGCTGAAGCAATCCTCCCACCACAGCCTCTTGGGACTGCCACCAGTCCTGGCTTTTTTTTTTTTTCCCCTTTTTTCTACAGATGGGGTCTCACTGTATTGCCCAGGCTATTTTGGAACTCCTGAGCTAACAATCGTTCTGCCTTGGCCTCCCAAAGTGCTGGACTTACAGGCATGAGCTGACATGCCTGGCCTGATATGTCAGTTTTCAGTGGTTGTCAGTGTTTCTTTGTTTTCTGTCCTAGGCACTTGTCACTAGGTAAGTGCCTAATGACTCCATCAGGTGTGGCATTTATTACTGTTGCAACAGGGAATTGATAAGAGAAAAGAAGGTTATCTAGGGGATGAGTTAACCTAGAAGTGGAAGAAGACAGCTGTTATTAAGTTGCTGTCAAAATAGCTTGCTTTACTCCCTGGCATGTATCACTCCAGGGAATAAAATAATCCAAGAATGATAAGCTCTCAATTGTCATCTGTTGGTTTGTGATGCTGCTTGCCTTGTTCTAGTTAACATTGAACACTGACCTCACATGGCACTTGGAGAAACTTAGAGGAGGATAAGATGATCATAGGGTGTAAAGCAAACTGACTGAACGCTTGCAGAGAGATGGGCTAAAGGCCAGTGGTATCAGTTTATCAGGATTTGTCTGCCTTACACTCTCTTATCCTTTCCTCTTTACCCCAGGGAGCTGGCAGAATGGTGTTTCCTCTGTAATATGACATATTTAGATTCTTTTACCAGTTTAATGAAGTTAATTTAATGGGAGTAAAGGGGACTAAGTTTTAGAGTTGGGGTCAGGTACTATCCTTTATAAGAAAGATTATGGATGTTTGAAGCTCATGAATGGACATGTCATTATCTTTCAAATTACATGCTAAGGATCAGGCTTGTATCATATGTATTTTACTATGTCTTCCGGTCCATATCCCAGATAAACCACTCTATGCCAGCTGTGCTAGGTGCCAGCAGCCATGAACTATGTCAGAGACCCTGCCTCCCTGACTTAGGTTGATTGGACTGAGTGGCCACCTGTCACCAAGACAGCCCATCTGTCACCTAGCAGGTAACATGGGCTTGACCAGCTGAGAGCTGGGTCTTTCGTATTTCTCTCCTAGGAAATTAGAATTGGGAAGCTGAGAGCCTAAGGCAGTTTGTAACAGGTAAAAGAGCCAAAAGATGATGGGGAGTGGAGTAGTCATGACAGTCCATGTCCTAGCTAGTTTTATGAAGGGACAGAAACCATGAGCAAACAGAGGGACCTTGCAAGGGAGGAAGAGAGACGCCTTGAGAGACAGAAGAACTGTTTCCTACAGACACCATGAACCCAGAACCACCTTCCAGTTCTCCTGAGGCCCAGCTTTATCCTACCCTAGGATTCGAATGGGATACCTGTATTCTTTCCACAAACCTCCCTTTTCTTGGGCCAGCTTGAATGAGACTCTGTTTTCCCACAGTGGAAATTATCGGACCAGATATAGGCCCCTACCTTTACAATCGACTTCCGGGTTGAGTCAACAACAGTTGGTTTACATTTAAGGCTAACATGAAGTGCTGAAGACTATTCTAGGTATTACGGGGAACAGTGGAAAACACAGATACCTGATTATTTCTGTTAAGCTCAGTGCTGACGTTATGGGCTTTGAATCTGTGTTCCTGGCAAACAGTGAGAATGAAAAGAGGCAGGGATCCTGACTGTTCATTTATCACTTCACAGCTCTCAACCAACAGGGGCCTTCTTTATCCTGTTTAACCTCTCAGTAGAGTATTTGCCTTTTGCTTATTCCTCTTTCCAGTCAACTCTTGATTATTCATGTAATAGAGGAAAGCATTAATGTGAATGATAGAAGACTGCCCCACCTTGGCCTCTCTTCCCTGCCACAGCAGCATCCAGTCACAGAAATGGAAACAACTAGCAGGAGAGGTAAGGAGGCTGAAAAAAGGTGGGATGGGGCCAAGCAAATTAACATTGTTTCTTCTACTTTTATACCTTCTTTCTGTTAATAAATGCTGCCTGTTTGAGTTTCTCTTCTGGTATCACTAGGAGATTGCTGGAACAGCAATGCCATTGGCTTGATTTAAGTCAAAATATGGGATCTTTTAAAAAACTAAAATAGAGTTGGGGACAATTGACTAGTATGCTAGTTTCCTCTCCCATCTGTTGTACCCCCCTTTTGTCGGTGACACCCAGCTTTCTTGTTGGCTGAGTTTAATGTTGGGCCCCTAGCAACCATTCTTCGTTCAGGACTTGGGACTCAGCTAGCCAAAATATTCACAATAGTATTTCTCAAAGTATGGTTTTGACCCACTTGCATCAGAGTCACCATGTGTGCTTATTAAAATGCTGATTCCTTCCACCTTGAATGCACTGGGGAAAATGCTAATTCCTGGGCCCTATCCCCAAACTATTGAGTCCAGATATTGGGGTGGGGACAGAATTGGCTTAGAAATATGAATTTTAACTCACCCACCTCCAGGTGATATTTATGTGCACTAAACCTTGAGAAAGGCTACTCTGTAAAATGACTGGAGGAGATTTGGAGGGTAGCTCTGGGAAATTACCAACACTTCTCTTTCACTCACTATTTGTAGAGCAAGTGAGTGGGTGGGGAGAGGAAATTGGGGCATTCCAGGTGTCAGAAGGTATTTTTCTAAGTGCAGATAGTTAAAAGCTGTCTACTGAAAGGAAA
>NW_016895883.1:0-569 GCF_001698545.2 Rhinopithecus bieti | reverse complement strand
TCTCAGCACCACATTACATTTATTCTAAAATTGACCACATAACTGGAAGTAAAGCACTCCTTAGCAAATGTAAAAGAACAGAAATTACAAAAAACTGTCTCTCAGACCACAGTGCAATCAAATTAGAATTAGAAATGTAAAAGAACAGATTTAAGAAACTCACTCAAAACCACACAACTACACGGACACTGACCAACCTGTTCATGAATGACTACTAGGTAAATAATGAAATGTAGGCAGAAATACAGATGTTCTTTGAAACCAATGAGAACAAAGACACAACATACCAGAATATCTGGGACATATTTAAAGCAGCATGTAGAAGGAAATTTATAGCACTAAATGCCCAAAAGAGAAAGCAGGAAAGATCTAAAATCAACACCCTAACTCAAAATTAAAGAACTAGAGAAGCAAGAGCAAACAAATTCAAAACTAGCAGAAGGCAAGAAATAACTAAGATCAGAACAAAACTGAAGGAGATACAGACACAAAAAACCCTTCCAAAAGCAATTAATTCAAGAGCTGTTTCTTTGAAAAGATCAACAGAACTGATAGACTGCTAGCAAGAC
>NW_016895882.1:0-1665 GCF_001698545.2 Rhinopithecus bieti | reverse complement strand
AACAGTTATGGAGGCAAGGGAAACAGGCCCTTGAAAAGAAGGTAACATGGAGTGGGTAACCTCCGTATTGATTAAGAAGGGGAAGGACTTACCCTCCATTGTAAGAGTTACCCAAAGCATCTGTGATGGTCCAGGAGGCTTCCGAGGCAATGGGGCAGCATCAGTCTTCAGCCGCTAAGCTGAGAAGATCTGGGGAGTCAGTCAGAGAGCCTTGGGCCGGAGCTCCAGGGGCTCTGGGAGTGGCTGCTGGGTGAGTTGGACAGTCCGATTTCCAGTGGGGTCCTGCACAGATGGGACACAGCTTAGGAGTAATCCCAGGCTGCGGGCATTCCTTGGCCCAGTGACCAGATTTCCAGCACTTGTAGCAAGCTTCTGGGGAGGAGGTTCTGGAGGAACTCCTGGCAGCTGCGGTCCAGGCACTTGCAGTTTTGTGCTGGAGACGTGGCTGAGGTTTGTCTCACAGTGGAAGCAAGGAATTCCAACTCAGAAATAAGTTGCTACTTGCTGCCTCTACTCTATTATTGTACACCTTGAAGGCAAGGTTCATTAAGTCCTGTTGTGGGGTTTGAGGGCTGGAATTTAATTTTGGAGCTTTATTTAATGTCAGGAGCAGACTGGGTAATAAAATAAAATGCATACTGAGAATAAGATGGCCTTTTGACCTTTCAGGGTCTAGGGCTGAAAAGTGTCTCAGGGTTGAAAACTGTCTCAGGGTTGCTGCTAAGCGGGCCATAAACTGGGCTGGGTTTTCATATTTGATGAAAAGAGCCTAAACGCTAACTGATTTGTGAGAGGTCAGATAAAGAAAAGGAACATTAACCTTGACTACGCCTTTAGCTTTAGCCACTTTTAAAGAGGAAATTGCTGGGCAGGTGGGGAGGGCTAGTCTCGGAATGAAACTGTAAGCCAGACCGGGTGTGAGGAGGGGAGGTGATAAAAGGATTATAGGATGGGGAGTGAAGGCTGAGGAAAATTGAGACTTGGCTTGGCCTGGCAAGGAGGGGAGAAGTCAGATGGGTCTGTAGAAAAGGAAGATTAGAAAGACTCAGCAACGCTTGGGGTTGGGACTGAGGGGACAGGTGGGAGGGAAAGAAGGAAGATGTGGGATGAGTTGCATTGGGAAGAGAGACTAGGGAGGATGGATGTGTAAACGAATGCCTGGACGTCAGGCACCTCAGACCATTTGCCCATTTTATGACAAGAATTATTTAGGTCTTGTAGGATGGAGAAATTGAAAGTGCTGTTTTCTGGCTATTTGGAACTACTGTCAAGTTTGTATTGGAGTTAAGCAGCATTGTAGAAGAAAATAAGGCGTTTAGATTTTAGGTCAGGTGTGAGTTGAAGAGGTTTTAAGTTCTTGAGAACACAGGCTAAGGGAGAAGAAGAAGGAATGGAGACAGTAGAGATACGGAGAGAAGGAGTTTGGGGTTCTTGCCCTCCGGAAAAGCGGGAAAGGAGTTGGGGTGTGAAAGTAAGGCATTGGAGCACAAAATAAGAGGTAGGGGTGCAAAATAAGGTTGGGGCACAAAATAAGAGGTTGGGGCACAAAATAAGAGGTCAGGGTTCTTGCCCCTCCCCTAGAAAAGCAGAGAAGGGGTAGAAACAGGGAGAGAAGGGGTCGGGGTGCTTGCCCCTCCCCAGAAAAGAAGAGAAGGGATAGAGACA
>NW_016895881.1:0-683 GCF_001698545.2 Rhinopithecus bieti | reverse complement strand
GGGCAATATTAAAGAAAATTAGGAAGACTGAAAGGTAAGACCATTTAAATGTGTAATTGTGTATAAATATCTGGAGCCTGGACTTTTGGTCAAGTAATTATAGTTAACACCAGGCAATTCATGAACATGATGATCTCAGCTGCTCTCCTCCTCCATTCCTGCTTTAGTGGTAGATTCAGTCATTTGTTTATTGATTTTGAGACAGGGTCTTGCTCTGTCACCTGGGCTAGGGTGCGGGGCACAATCATAGTTCACTGTAGCCTTTATCTCCCAGGCTCCAGTGGTCCTCTTGTCTCCAGTGGTCCTCCTGCTTCAGCCTCCCAAGTGTCTCAGACTATAGGCATATGCCACCACACCACTTTTGATTTTAGTAGAGATGAGGTCTCACTATGTTGACCATGCTGGTCTTGAACACTTAAGTTCAAGCAGTCCTCTTACCTCGGCCTGCCCAAGTGCTGGGATTACAGACATGAGCCACTCTGCCTAGCCACGCTCATATGCTTTGCTGCCCAGGGTTATCTTTCTCATCTATGAATAGCCACTTTTATCCTGTTCATCTGCTCTTCACATCCTGAACCACCAGCTGATCCCTGTATATGCCCCTTTCCTCCTGTCTATGCTGTTTTCTCTGCTGACCTTTCTTCTGTGGCATCTGTATATTCAAATTCATTCTCTCCTACAAA
>NW_016895880.1:0-378 GCF_001698545.2 Rhinopithecus bieti | reverse complement strand
CTCACAGAGTTACCCTGTTTGTTTCATTGAGCAGTTTGCTAACGCAGTTTTCTTGGAATCTGCAACAGTATATTTTGGAGCACAATGAAGCTTACGGTGACAAAGGAAATATCCTCAGACAAAACTAGAAAGAAGCGCTCTGAGAAATTGTCTATTGATTTGTGAATTCGTCTCAAAGAGTTACATGATTCTTTTCATGGATCCCTTTGGTAGCACTGTTTTGGAGTATCTGAGAAGGGATATTTTGGATTCCATTGAAGCCTATCATGACAAAAAAGTATCCTCCAATAAAACTAGAGAGAAGGTTTCTGAGAAACTGCTTTGTGATGTGTGAATTCATCTCAGAGTTTTACACTGTTCTTTTATTGGGCCATTGGT
>NW_016895879.1:0-1912 GCF_001698545.2 Rhinopithecus bieti | reverse complement strand
CCCCCCCCCCTCCCAAGGCAGTGGGTGAGCCCAGGCAGTGTCCCTTTTAATGTTTATTTTAATTTTAAAATTTTTTGAGACTGGGTTTGGCCCTGTTGCCCAGGCTGGAGCTGAGTGGCGCAATCCTGATTTCTGAGCTCAAGTGATTCTCAGGCTCTAGCCTTGCAAGTTAGCTGGGGCCACCAGGCCTGGCTAATTAAAAGAAAAAACACTTGGACAGGCTGGGTGGTTCACTCCTGTAACCCCAGCACTTTGGGAGGCGCAGGTGGGCAAATCACCTGAGGCCGGGAGATTGAGACCAGCCTGGCCAACATGGTGAAACACTGCCTCTACTAAAATATAATAATTAGCTGATTGTGGTGGTGCATGCCTGTAATCCCAGCTACTTGCAAGGCTGAAGCAGGAGAATCGCTTGAACCCGGGAGGCGGAGGTTTCAATGAGCCTAGATCACACCACTGCACTCCAGCCTGGGTGACAGAGTGAGACTGTCTCAAAAAAAATAAAAAATAAAGAAAACCACAAAATAAAAAAAAAAACTTTTTTCTTTTCTTTTTTTTTTTTTAAGATATAGGGTCTCACTGCGTTGCTCAGGCTTGTCTCGAATTCTTGGCCTCAAGCCATCCTCCCACGATGACTTCCCAAAGCAGTAATTACAGGCGCGAGCCACCCAGACACCCATCTGGCCAGAGCGGCATGCACTGCACAAGAGCTGGGCCCGGGATTGGGAGGAGGGGACAGTTTAGGCTTCCTGAGGTCAGTTCTGCTGAGGCAGGAAAGTCCCTTGGTTTTCAAGGTTCAGATAGAGGACAGGATGTGACATGAGGCCAAGGATGCTACCCCTGTTCCCCTCCTGACTCGGATGCGGTCAGCAGAGAAATGGGACCAGGTGAGGTCTGGGCCGTGTTTGCCTTGTCTACATCCTCTTTTCTGACTTTGCGGCATTTAGTACAGGAGGAAGAGAGGAGAGGGCTGGGTGCCAGTGTGTGCCCCACTCACAGTGTCCTAAGCAAAGCTCCCCATCCCTCCAACCAGCCTTCCTCCTTGTGACAGGCAGTGGGTCATCTGTCTCGGGAGATATTGGGCCCCATCCACTCTTAGGAGGAACTCCTGGCCCCACTGGCCCAGGTGCATAAACTGTCCTGGCAGTTGACCTGTGGTCAACAAGTTATGTGTCTGTTCCACCAAGAGTCCCCGCTGTGTGTCAGGACTTGGCTAGGCCTGAGGCACAGCTGTGCAGCACACTGGCCCCGGATCTTTTGGGGACCTAGGAGCTGAGTCTGGCTCCTTTCTCCACAGTCGGTCCCCATCCTGGACATGCTGGTTCCCTCCAGCTTCAGCGACATAGGCCAGGAGTGGTGGCTGTGGCATTTTGTTGGCTGGGTTTTATTTGAATGGGAGGTGATCCTGCTGGAGCAATGGACCCTGGACCTGCACACAAAAGTGGTGCTGAGGATTGGCAGTGTCCACTCCTATGTCATGGTCAGTGCAGCCAGGAACAGGCAGGGCGGGTGGGTGGGCACGTGCGGCTGCTGACCAGCATGGGACCCCAGCAGCCACCCACAGCCTTTCTCCTGGGGTAGGACAGTAGGGGTCCTGTCCTGCCCTGGGGCTGTGCCATGTGTAGGGGTGGCCTGATCTACCCCATTGGGATGCCATTTTCCCATCTGGCTGGCAGGCCTTGGAGCCCCATGCTGCAGGTTATGTGAGGGAGTGCCTGATGGCAGGGCGTGCCCCAACCTGCCGCACCCTCCCCTATCTTCTGTGTCTGCAGTGGGTGAATGGGGTCGACACACTAGAGCATGAGGGGCCAACATCAGCAGCCTGGTCCAGGTGGGGCCTCTGCCCTCCCACATCCACATCATTGTCACCAACATCATCCTCACCCCTCCACCCTGCCACCAGGGACCATCT
>NW_016895878.1:0-379 GCF_001698545.2 Rhinopithecus bieti | reverse complement strand
TTTTTTTTTTTCTAAATTCTGTGAAGAAAGTCAGTGGTAGCTTGATGGAGATAGCATTAAATCTATAAATTACTTTGGGCAGTATGGCCGTTTTCACGATGTTGATTCTTCCTATCCATGAGCATGGAATATTTTCCATTTGTTTGTGTCTGCTCTTATTTCCTTGAGCAGTGGTTTGTAGTTCTCCTTGAAGAGGTTCTTCACATCCCTTGTCAGTTGTATTCCTAGGTATTTTATTCTCTTTGTAGCAATTGTGAGTGGGAGTTCACTCATGATTCGGCTCTCTATTATTGGTGTGTAGGAACGCTTGTGATTTTGTGCGTTGATTTTGTATCCTGAGACTTTGCTAAAGTTGCTTATCAGCTTAAGGAGATTTGGG
>NW_016895877.1:0-245 GCF_001698545.2 Rhinopithecus bieti | reverse complement strand
CGAATACTCAAAGAAAACCAGAAAGGGAAAAGAGAGAGAGGAAAAAAAATAAGAGAAGGCCTAGAAAACACTTGCAGGGCACTTAGCCTGGGCTAAGTTTCCTACCAGACACTTTGCCTGTGTTAACTTTTTTAACCTTCACAAATTCCCTATGAGGTAGGTACTATGTTAACCCCATTTTACAAATGAGAAAATTGAAAGGAAGGAATGGTTTTAACTTTGGCTTTCTTTTAAAAATTTTGTCC
>NW_016895876.1:0-245 GCF_001698545.2 Rhinopithecus bieti | reverse complement strand
GATAATCCAAGATAATCTCCTCATCCCAACCTTAATCACATTTTCAAAGTTCTTTTGACATGTAAGGTGATATATTCACAGGTTCCAGGGATTAGGACCTGGAAAAAAAAGAGAGAGAGAGATGAGGCTCCAGGGTGAAGAAGGATTCAGGGTCTGGTTTTGAAGGGCCTCAAAGGACATGAAGAACACTTAGAACTTTAGCCCATGGACAGAGAGGAACCAATGGATGGATGATTTTCTTTTTT
>NW_016895875.1:0-751 GCF_001698545.2 Rhinopithecus bieti | reverse complement strand
TCTTTCTTTCTTTCTTTCTCTTTTTTTTTTTCTTTTTGAACAAAGTCTTGCTCCAATGCAGTGGTATGATCACGGCTCGCTGCAGCCTCGACTTCCCAGCTCACATGATCCTCCTACCTCAATCTCCCGAGTAGCTGGGATTACAGGCATGCACCACCACGGCAAGCTAGTTTTTTGTATTTTTTGTAGAGACGAGGTTTCCCCATATTGCCCAGGCTGGTCTTGAAGTCCTGGGCTTAAGTGATCTGCCCACCTTGGCCTCCCCAAGTGCTGGGATTACAGGTGTGAGCCACTGCACCTAGCCGTAATAGTTTATCATTTTTTGTATGTTAGCTGGACTTTTATAAAGGGTAACATCCTTTCGTAAACTACTTGGTTACCCTGAGGTACTGTTCATTCAAGAAAGGCAGGGTAAATGCTTGATTCTCCCCATATGTTTTCTGCTTTTAAAATAATGAATTTGTTCTCTAGCATTATTCAAAGGTAACCAGTGAGATTACTTTGTATCATTATGAACTCATAATGAGTTCATATGGGTTTAAATACATGAGATATGTTTCAATCCATTTCAGTTTTATCCTTTTTTTTCAGTCTTAATTCACTTTATTTTCTTATATAAAACCCTATGTTGTAGCCACAGCTGGAGTCTGGGTCCGCTGCACCGAGACTCTGGCATGGGTCTTGATGTGGTGGTCAGTGAATTCCTGACAGGGAGACTTGGTGAATACAGTCTCCTTCCAGAGATCGGGGA
>NW_016895874.1:0-751 GCF_001698545.2 Rhinopithecus bieti | reverse complement strand
TTTTTTGCTCTTATGCCAGTTCTTTCCTCAAGTGATCTAGAATTTATATATCTACTCTAGGAATATATTCCTATTCTTTTAGTCATTGCCCTTGCATTTCACCATGCTTATTTAATGTAACAAGGTAAGAAATTGAACAATATTTTGACACCTTCTCCCTGAAAATGTAAGACTTTTATAACACTTTAGCTCCAATTTACCATCTTCCCGTGTACATCTCACTGTTGCCCGATATTTCAGTTCTGCCCCTTTTAACCACATAATCAGCATTAGTAGTATTATTGTCCATAAATGTTAGTTTATTTACTCACCTTTCCTTCTTTCATTACATACCATCCTTCTTAGACCATTTTATTTTTTTCTTAAAGTACTTCCTAAGTTCCCTTGCAGCAAGTCTCCTAATGGTAATCTGCCTTCCTTTTAGATTATCTGTAAACATCAAAATTTGCCTTCGTTCTTGAATGATGGTTTTCTGGGTACACAGTTCTAGATGGAGAACAAGTTTTGGCTTTCCTGATAATTATTCCACTGTCTTCTGCCTTCTATCTTTGCTCTTGTGAATTCTGCAGTTACTCTCTCCCTTTGTGTTCTGCCCTCTCTCTGCTTCCTAGAAGTTCTCTTGGTCTGTGGTATTCTGCAGTTTCAGCAGAAAACAAAATTTATTTTATTTATCTTGCTTCAATGTGTTGAGCTTCATTGATTTATATTTTGACCAGACCTAGAAAACTAGATCCATTGTTTTATTTATTTA
>NW_016895873.1:0-755 GCF_001698545.2 Rhinopithecus bieti | reverse complement strand
TTTATTAGTCTGGCTAGTTGTCTGTCTATTTTGTTAATCTTTTCAAAAAACTGGCTCCTGTATTCATTGATTTTTTGCAAGGGTTTTCATGTGTCTCTCTCCTTCAGTTCTGCTCTGATCTTAGTTATTTCTCGTCCTCTGCTAGCTTTTGAATTTATTTGCCCTTGCTTTTCTATTTCTTTTAATTGTGATGTTAGCGTGTTGATTTTAGATCTTTTCAGCTTTATCCTGTGGGCATTTAGTGCTATAAATTTCCCTCTAAACACTGTTTTAAATGTGTCCCAGAGATTCTGGTATGTTGTGTCTTTGTTCTCATTGGTTTCAAAGAACTTACTTATTTCTGCTTAATTTCATTATTTACCCAGTAGTCATTCAGGAGCAGGTTATTCAGTTTCCATGTAGTTGTGTGGTTTTGAGTGAATTTCTTCATCCTGAGTTCTAATTTGATTGCACTGTGGTATGAGAGACTGCTTGTTATGATTTCTGTTGTTTTGCATTTGCTGAGGAGTGTTTTACTTCCAATTATGTAGTCAATTTTAGAATAAGTGCTATGTAGTGCTGAGAAGAATGTATATTCTGTTGATTTAGGGTGGAGAGTTATGTAGATGTCTATTAGGTCCATTTGGTTCAGAGCTGAGTTCAAGTCCTGAATAGCCTTGTAAATTTTCTGTCTCATTGATCTGTCTAATATTGACAGTGGTTTGTTAAAGTGTGTCACTATTATTGTGTGGGAGTCTAAGTCTCTTTGTAGGCCT
>NW_016895872.1:0-1022 GCF_001698545.2 Rhinopithecus bieti | reverse complement strand
CCGCCCCCCCCAGTTTCCTCATTAAAATGCTTTCCTTATAAGTAATTATACGTACTTTTCCCAGAATTTATGCTCAGAGATATTGATTGTATTTACAAGAATTATAGACACAAAAGATAAACAAATATTTGTTCATCAGAAGATCTGTTCAATTCATTATTGCACAGAAATAAATTAGAATTCTAGGAAGTAGTCCCCAAAGTAAGATAGATCTATTAACATTTGTGCTGCCATGGAAAGATCTTGGATCCATTTCAATACGTGATTATACTGACATGTTAGGGATGCCATAGCAATGTACCACAGCCGGGATGACATAAACAACAGAAATATATTGTCTCACAGTTTTGGAGTCTGGTAGTCAAAAGCAAGGTGTATACAAGGTTGATTCCTTCTGAGGGCTGTGATGAAAAGCTGTATTCCAGGCCTCTCTCCTTGCCTTGTAGATGGTTGTCTTCAGTCCATATATGCTCACATTATCATCCTTCTACTCATATCTCTATGTCCAAATGTCCCCTTTTAAAATGACTCCCATCATATTTGATTAGGGCCAGTATTAATAACCTCATTTTAACTTGATTGCCTCTGAAATAATCCTATCTCCAAATACTGTCACATTTTAATTTCAAGGTAGAATTTTAGGGGAATGCAATTGAAACTATCATAGTGGCAAAGGCAAGTGGCATACTTATATGTATATCATTACTCATGTTTTGTTATATTTATACACACACATATATATGCATATATATTTATATATGTATATATATACACACATTACATTACCACATCTATCTTTTAAAACTTGAAATTAGCTTTAAAAATTTACACACCACATTGTGGAAAGTTCTGAGTAGGGGGCTGATTTTTGGAGGAAATTTGCAGAGGAAAGAATTGTGATTTCTGTGTATTTTTATCATTTTTTTGCAACAATAATATATGCAGTATTTATTTGTAAGAAAAGCATTAAAGTAAGCCTAATACAAGGAAGAGGAGCAGTGTGGTAGTCAGATAAAGTAACA
>NW_016895871.1:0-2533 GCF_001698545.2 Rhinopithecus bieti | reverse complement strand
TAGTACTCTAAATTGCAGTGTATCAAATTAGGTTCAGGAATGATATTTTACTTTTTTTTTTTGAGACAGTGTCTCCCTCTTGTCACCCAGACTGGAATGCAGTGGTACAATCTCAGCTCACTGCAACCTCCACCTTCAGGGCTTAAGTGATCCTCCTGCCTCAACTTCCCAAGTATCTGGGAAGCACGACTATAGGCGTGTGCCACACTGGGCAAATTTTGTATTTTATTAGAGACAGAGTTTCACTATGTCACCCAGGCTGGTCTTGAACTCCTGGACTCAAGCAGTCCACCTGCCTCAGCCTCCCAAAGTGCTAGAAATACAAGCATGAGTCACTGCGCACGGCCAGGAATGACTTTTTTTTTTTTTGAGACACAGTCTTGCACTGTCGTTCAGGCTGGAGTGCATGCACGTGGCACAATCTTGGCTCACTGGGCCCACTGAAACCTCTGCCTCCCAGGTTCAGGTGATTATCCTGCCTCAGCCTCCCGCGTAGCTGGGACTACAAGTGCAAGCCACTACGCCTGGATAATTTTGTATTTTAGTAGAGATGGGGTTTCGTCATGTTGGCCAGGCTGGTCTTGAACTCCTGACCTCCTGCCTCGGCCTCCCAAAGTGCTAGGATTACAAGCATGAGCCACTGCACCTGGCCTGATACTTTTAATGTGTAAGTTTTCATACCTAGAGGCACATGAAGAGATAAAATAATGTTTAAATTTTATGATAAAAGAATCTCAAATACATTCACCAAGCAACGATGTGGATATCAATTGAAAATTGCAGTCAGATTATTTCTTAAATCCCACAATTGTAAAATTTCTAAATTGGTATATGTGACTTAGAGGGATTTTTTTTTTCATCAAGCACAACGATGCCAACGTCTCTAGAAAACTTTTCAAAGGTTCTTTTGTAATTTGTAGATTTATCCTAGAAATGAGAGGTTTTAGTGGAGACTTAACCTATGTCATCATTTGTCCTGACAAATTTCATTTGTGAAGTTTACTCTTTGCAGTGCTGTAACCTTACTGAAAGTTCATTCCACAAAAGGAATGGATTCATCTGCACTTTAAGGTTTAGTGATTGAAACTACTTTATATTTATAATGTATGAGTGCTTTTTTCGTTTAATGTAGTGGTTTAAAATGTTTTGGACCTTCAGAGACACCCTCTCTTCTGTTTACTGCTCCTTAATTTTAGTAAAGTCTGAAGCCCTAATAAAAAATTTTTTTTAACGTGGGGTATTGGATCTCCCTCCTCAATTTTTTTTTAAAGCCAATTTTAAAGGGAGCGTTTCTAAGTACAGTAATTGGTTAAACATCTTTTTTCCTCCTGGGTTTCTTTTAGGAACTACTGACAAAACCTATAGTCGACTTTGGGATCTGACTTTATTATTCAGCAACTCAAAGATGAGTTCTAATTGGCAGACTTCTGGCACTGGCACTTGTCCTCCTGTTTCTATAGAAACTGGGTTGGAAGTCAGAGCTGCACAAAGGGAAAGGGTAAGTTTCTTTTAATTCCATATTTATAAACCCATATCTTATTAACTGTGACATGGTGTCAGTTTTCACATAAGAATGTACATCCTCGAACTAGAACTCAAATATGTACTACTGATTTTCACTTGAGTGGAAACTGACATCAGGTCACTAAATGTAATAGGAGGGTTTAAATATGGATTTATTTTCTTGTGACTGACTTCACATTTCTTGAAGCAGTGAACTCAATGTCATAATTCTCACTTTCAGCTATTTTAATTTGGGGTCATAAAATTGGTTTTATTATCTTAGATCTTATTCTCTTGTACTTTTCTGGTAAATGAAAATTGGAAGGACATTTTGAAAGTCTGCATGAATTACAAATTTTGTTGTAGTGAAGTCTGATTCTTCTTTCCATTATAAAGTACTATACTACTGATCAGTTTTTTTAGTCTCTCTACTCTCTTAGCCAAGCAGGATGAGTTCGTCTGTTGGTGCACATACATTTGTTTTCATCCAGGCAGACACCCATTATTTGTAGAACCTAAGACACCTGCCAGTTGGTGAGTCATCTTATTGCTATGGCTTCAGAGAACTGCTGTATAGCTGGAGTATTTAGGCTTGAAATTGTTGAATTAGGTATGATAAGCGCATTCCTTTGATTTACAGGTTGCCATATATAAATAACTTATATTGAACTGTGACTAGTTTTTTGAACTGAGATAGTGGAAGGAAGGCAGTATTTGCTGTTGCTCTTTAAAAGTTGTCTCACTTGGCCGGGCGCGGTGGCTCAAGCCTGTAATCCCAGCACTTTGGGAGGCCAAGACGGGCAGATCACGAGGTCAGGAGATCGAGCCCATCCTGGCTAACATGGTGAAACCCCGTCTCTACTAAAAAATACAAAAAAAACTAGCTGGGCGAGGTGGTGGGTGCCTGTAGTCCTGGCTACTCGGGAGGCTGAGGCAGGAGAATGGCGTAAACCCAGGAGACGGAGCTTGCACTCTGTCTCCGGCCACTGCAGTCTAGCCTGGGTGACAGAGCGAGACTCCGTCTCAAAAA
>NW_016895870.1:0-813 GCF_001698545.2 Rhinopithecus bieti | reverse complement strand
GAACAAAGCTGGAGGCATCATGTTACCTGACTTCAAACTATACTACAAGGTTACAGTAACCAAAACAGCATGGTACCAATACCAAAACAGATATACAGACCAATGGAACAGAAAGAAAGCCTCAGAAATAATGCCACACGTCTACAACCGTCTGATCTTTGACAAACCTGACAACAACAAGCAATGGGGAAAGGATTCCCTATTTAATAAATGGTGTTGTGAAAACTGGCTAGCCATATACAGACAACTGAAACTGGATCCCTTCCTTACACCTTATACAAAATTAACTCAAGATGGATTAAAGACTTAAATGTAAGACCCAAAACCATAAAACCCAAGAAGAAAACTTAGGCAAAACCATTCAGGACATAGGCGTTGGCAAAATCTCCATGACTAAAACACCAAAAGAAATGGCAGCAAAAGCCAAAATTGAGCTGCATAAGTTTAAGAAGTAAAATTATGCTGCATTTCCAGCTATAATCTGGTCCTTGGACTATAGGAGGACTTGTCCTGGACTATCTACAATTTACAGACAAGTGTTGTTTTACCCTCATACACTTTTTTCCCAATATTCAATACTTCTGTTGTTGTCATTATCCTGAGTGGGCTCAGGGTTGTGACCATACTAGGAAGAAAGGCAGAAGTCTCAATTTTTAAAAATATTTTCCCATATTTACAATGGGTACAAAGTCATCTTTCAGACAATTCTTCAATCAAGTATTTTATGGAGCTCTTATCAATATTCTAAGAAATCCAGCAGAAAGAAGACTGCTTTTTGGCTGAGAGGAACACAAAATAATATTTTTTTAAAAG
>NW_016895869.1:0-513 GCF_001698545.2 Rhinopithecus bieti | reverse complement strand
ATTTATTTATTATTTATTTATTTATTTAATTTATTTATTTTGAGACAGAGTCTGGCTCTGTGGCCCAGGCTGGAGTGCAATGACGCGATCTCGTCTCACTGCAAGCTCCGCCTCTCGAGTTCCCGCCATTCTCCTGCCTCCGCCTCCCGAGCTGCTGGGACCACAGGCGCCGCCACCACGCCCGGCTCATTTTTTGTATTTTAATAGAGACGGGGTTTCACCGTGTTAGCCAGGATGGTCTCGATCTCCTGACCTCATGATTCGCCCGCCTCGGCCTCCCAAAGTGCTGAGATTACAGGCGTGAGTCACCGCGCCCGGCGATGCATCTTCTTTTGTGTAGACAGCAAGTACAGAGAACACTGGATTTTCATTTATAAGCCATTAAATGCCATGGATTGAAATAGCACATGACATTTCTACCCACAAACCCTTGACCAGAAAGTCATATGGCCCAAATTAACTACAAGGCGGGTAGAGAAGTACCATCATCATGTCCTGGGAGGAATCTAAAAG
>NW_016895868.1:0-756 GCF_001698545.2 Rhinopithecus bieti | reverse complement strand
TTACAGATGTCAAGGAATTAAGACTCTAGATTGTCGGCCAGTTCATTGACTTAGACTCTGAAATCCCCTAAAATCATGACAGCAGGTGGATTTCACTTCCCTGACTTGTGTCCACAACTCATGTGAAGCTGTGTCCTCAGTAGCGATAAGATTTTGCATTCCCTAGGGCTTATCTTCCATCTTCCAGTTTGCCCAGAGCTCAGCATCCCTACTCCAGTTAAGCAGGGCCACAGATGCAATGCTGTACTGAGTAGGGTAACTCCAGGGGTGCCCTTCCCACAGACTACCCATTGGGGATCCTGAGACCACTCAGATAAGCACTTATTTAAAGAAGAGATGAATTCATTTCCTGTGTGTGTGTGTATTTTTTTGTGTGTGTGTGTTTTTTTTGTTTATTTTATTTTATTTTTTTTTTTGAGACGGAGTCTTGCTCTGCCGCCCAGGCTGGAGTGCAGTGGCCGGCTCTCAGCTCACTGCAAGCTCCGCCTCCCGGGTTCACGCCATTCTCCTGTCTCAGCCTCCCGAGTAGCTGGGACTACAGGCGCCCGCCTCGTTGCCTGGATAGTTTTTTGTATTTTTTAGTAGAGACGGGGTTTCACCGTATTAGCCAGGATGGTCTCGATCTCCTGACCTCGTGATCCGCCCGTCTCGGCCTCCCAAAGTGCTGGGATTACAGGCTTGAGCCACCGCGCCCGGCTTTTTTTTTTTTTGTTTTTTGATGGAATGTCGCTGTGTCGCCCAGGCTGGAGTGCAGTG
>NW_016895867.1:0-340 GCF_001698545.2 Rhinopithecus bieti | reverse complement strand
GGACCTTCTTGTTTATCCAGCCAAGTTTATTTAATTTTATATAGCAGGGAATGAAAGCCTATAGAATCAAATGAATTGTGCACCTTCACAATGCATTCCATAGAAAGGCATTTTGCATTTTCTAAAGGGAACAGAAGAGTTCAAGTTATAAAGAAATAATTTTCATCTCAGCATGTCCATAAAGTAAGCATATTTATAATTTACTCTCTGTGCCAGAATTCTGGGGGGAATTTAAATAAGGGCATTTATAATAATAAAACTCTGGGCAGATTCTTTAACTTGGTAGTGTTATTAAATCCTTCATCTGGTTTTCAGTGTAAGCAGTCATGTTAATATTCAA
>NW_016895866.1:0-654 GCF_001698545.2 Rhinopithecus bieti | reverse complement strand
CCCTCTCCGCCCCTCACTGCCATCAGTAAAAGTTCAAGCAGCTCACTGCGGCTTTGGGGGGCTTGTGAGTCACTGTTAGGAGACGCCGCTGCTGTCATGCAGCCCCTCATTTTCCCAGGAAGAAAACGGAGTGAGAGAGGAAGTGACTTTGCCCTGGGTCAGGCCACTAATTGGTGGTGGAGTCAGGGAGAGTCCATGTTGGCTGACCCGTAGGTCAGCGCTTTCCCTCCTGTCTCCTTGTGCCTGAACTTCCTACGTGCTTCCTAAGGAGGTGAAGGCATCCTCACTCAATCAGTAAAGAATGCTTTCAGGCCGGGCACGGTGGCTCAAGCCTGTAATCCCAGCATTTTGGGAGGCCGAGACGGGCGGATCACGAGGTCAGGAGATCGAGACCATCCTGGCTAACATGGTGAAACCCCGTCTCTACTAAAAAATACAAAAAACTAGCCGGGCGAGGTGGCAGGCGCCTGTAGTCCCAGCTACTCAGGAGGCTGAGGCAGGAGAATGGCGTGAATCCGGGAGGCGGAGCTTGCAGTGAGCTGAGATCTGGCCACTGCACTCCAGACCGGGCGACAGAGAGAGACTCCGTCTCAAAAAACAAAAAAAAAAAGAATGCTTTTAGCTTCAAGTTGCAGAAAATCAATGACCACTGGG
>NW_016895865.1:0-651 GCF_001698545.2 Rhinopithecus bieti | reverse complement strand
GTTTGAAGTTAGGCAGCGTGATGTGTCCAGCTTTGTTTTCTTGCCCAGCATTGTCTTGGCTATGCAGGCTCTTTTTTGGTTCCATATGAAGTTTAAAGTATTTTTTTCCAATTCTGTGAAAAAAGTCAGTGGTAGCTTGAAGGGGATAGCATTGAATCTATAAATTACTTTGGGCAATATTACCATTTTCACGATATTGATTCTTCCTATCCATGAGCATGGTATGCTTTTCCATTTGTTTGTGTCCTCTCTTATTTCCTTGAGCAGTGGTTTGTAGTTCTCCTTGAAGAGGTTCTTCACATCCCTTGTAAGTCATATTCCTAGGTATTTTATTCTCTTAGTAGCAATTGTGAATGGGAGTTCACTCATGATTTGGCTCTCTGTCTGTTATTGGTGTATAGGAATGCTTGTGATTTTGCACATTGATTTTGTATCCTGAGACTTTGCTGAAGTTGTGTAACAGCTTAAGGAGATTTTGGGCTGAGATGATGGGGTGTTCTAAATATACAATCACGTCATCTGCAAACAGAGACGATTTGACTTTCTCTATTCCTATTTGAATGTCCTTTATTCCTTTCTCTTGCCTGATTGCCCTGGCCAGAACTTCCAGTGCTATGTTTAATTCAAAGGGAATGCTTCCAGTTTTGCCCA
>NW_016895864.1:0-247 GCF_001698545.2 Rhinopithecus bieti | reverse complement strand
TCTTTTTTTTTGATTCTTTTTTTCTTTTTTTTTTTTTTTTTTTTTTGAGACAGAGTCTTCCTCTGTCACCCAGTCGAGAGTGCAGTGGTGTGATCTCTGCTCACTGCAACCTCCACTTCCCAGGTTCAAGTGATTCTCCTGCCTCACCCTCCCAACTAGCTGGGATTATAGGCACGTGCCACCATGCCCAGCTAATTTTTGATTTGTAGTAGAGACAGGGTTTCATCATGTTGGCCAGGCTGGTCTA
>NW_016895863.1:0-1663 GCF_001698545.2 Rhinopithecus bieti | reverse complement strand
AATACTTCTAGCATGAAATGCAATCTTTAAATATTTTATAAAATATTATCTTCTACATATAACTCTATGAGGAAAGTAAAATTATTATACCATTTTCACAGATGAAAACATGAGACTTGTCCAAGATCATATAATTGAAAAGTGATGGAATTACTCCCTCATAATTATAAGGTAGAAGAAAGCTATTTTCAACCAAATGTAAGTTCCTTATTCAGGCAATATATATTTCTTCATTCTTCAATGTATTTATTGATTAATATATATTTATCAATATATATTTCTTCATTGCATATATCACAAAGAAGATGCCTAAAATATGTATTACATTTTGCTTTTTTATCTTTACCAAGTAAATTTAGAGGCAGAATAAACTGAAAAAAACTGATATTGCCTATATACCTAGAATCCGTATTCATAATTCTTATTTATCCATGTTAGATTATGAGAAAACTTCTAAGAATGTTAGTGACATTCATAGTTCTCAATATAGTATATGTAGCAATTGTTATCTTTATAAACATCACTTGAAATGGAGCATTTTATTTCTGACTCATTTCTATATGCTAGAGATCATAGGGCTCGCGTAAGAAATAATCACTTCTAGAGCTGTCACAAATGTAACCAATTAGTGCTGTAAATCCCAAATACTATCCACATTATTGAGTCAATCTAAAATAAAAGAGATACTTTTAAAACTTCAAAATCTGGAAGGAAAGGCTTAAAACAATTCATATTTTAATCATATTTACTGTAAATGATGTGAGGAAGGTAGAAACCTCAAATCAATTTTAACAGTGTGAGTGACATAATCAATCCTGATAATGGTGCAAATTATACATAAGTAGAGGCAATTTTGTCTATCAAAGTTTATAAATGACAGATCAAAGCATATGTAACAGCTTTATACAATAACTTAAATTCTAGTATATCCTGTTGATTAACATTCAGCAATATATAATTACCAGAGACCCAAGTAAACAATATTATCTATGTATACAATGCAAAAGAACTCTGAAGCTTGACCAAAGACATGATGGAAATTTTAAAATTCAAAATTAGTGATTATTTGTACATAAATATACATTATCAAACAAAGGAGTACATTTGAGAATTTGAAATGGTGTCATAATTGTGTATTAAAAGTTTTAATATTTTCTATTCCCACAGAAATACATGTTTTAATATAATCATGGAAAACACACACTCCAGAAGTCTGAGAATGCTTTGTCAGGAGATATGCAGAGATGGCTGAAATCTTGAGGTTTAATATGCAAATAAACTACTAGGATAGGGAACACATCAGTGGGAGGAGAGTACTGGCCAATACTTACAACATCATTACATTTACATTAATGAATTATCATATTTAGGTAGCCGATCTTCTACAGGAATATCATTTTGTCTAAAATATGCCAAATTCTTGTCTATTGCATCTCTCATACATGTAATAAGAGAATTAAAGGTTTTGAAAATATTATTTCCAGAAAATAAATAAGCTCTTTTAAGCTTTTGATAGCCTATATAAATATCTGCCTTGAAGCTGCAAAGATCTAGTACAATTCATGACTTTCTAAACATTTCAAAAGTAGAATTCTAAAACATCAGTGAAGGGCTTTATAGGAGATTAAACATATTAATGTGCTAAAAGAAATTTGCATCATTT
>NW_016895862.1:0-2192 GCF_001698545.2 Rhinopithecus bieti | reverse complement strand
GGCCGGGCGCGGTGGCTCAAGCCTGTAATCCCAGCACTTTGGGAGGCCGAGATGGGCGGATCACGAGGTCAGGAGATCGAGACCATCCTGGCTAATACGGTGAAACCCTGTCTCTACTAAAATTACAAAAAACTAGCCGGGCGAGGTGGCGGGCGCCTGTAGTCCCAGCTACTCCGGAGGCTGAGGCAGGAGAATGGCGTAAACACGGGGGGCGGAGCTTGCAGTTAGCTGAGATCCGGCCACTGCACTCCAGCCTGGGCGACAGAGCGAGACTCCGTCTCAAAAAAAAAAAAAAAGAAAGAAAGAAAGTAGAAAATAGTTTTGACCTCATAGTCTGTCTCAGTGCTGCTGCTCTAGACATTAAATCCTACCCTCTTCCCTTTAATTCTGTCGTACTTAATGGTAACAGGAAGAGGGAGATTCATTTCATTTTATACTTGAACCATGTAGTACAAAATGTGATTGGCTAGTTTAACATCATAATTGGCAAATAAAGGCATATGTGAGCTTATGTATATGACTGATGTGTCCAAGGGCATTGTTCATACCATTTTAAACCAGAAATATTTTCAGGGCGTCAAGGTTTCAAGACTTGATGATGTCTTTTGGGCATACTGTGGTAGAGTGGAAAGAGCATGGGTTTTTTTGGTGAAGACCTAATTTCAGATCCCATCTTTATCATTCAAAAGCTGTATAATTCTGGTCAAGTTGCTTAAGAGGATTCTGTTTTCTTATCTGCAAAATGGGGTTATGATTTTAACATAGTCTCTTCCGTAGAGTTGTGAGAATCAAAGGAGGGTAGTGGGCATGGGAACGCTTGGTAAACTAGAAATTGTTATACAGATGTTAAGATGGACTTACTTTTCAGGATCTTACTGCTTACACATTAAAAAAAATCTGATTTTCCCCTCTTCCTTCCTCCATTAGAATGAAGCCCAAACTGCCAAGGAGTTTATTAAAATCATAGAGAATGCAGAAAATGAGTATCAGGTAAGAAGACTTGGAGCTAATTTTCCTAGTTCTACTATCTTATTATTTTGCTGTTAACATATTTTGTTTGGCCTGTGTCCTTTAATATAAATATATATGCTCTTCAGTTTTACTAAATGTGGAGACTTTGCAAACCTTCCAAGTTGGCATTCTGCTTACCATCAGAGTTCGAGGATTGCTTGGGACTGTAGCTCTCACTTTAGAAATAATATAGGTGAACTTGACCAAATTCAGAGATTGGAGAGGAGCTCACTGAAAATAATATATCCTGTCTGTCCTTCATAGGAGACTCAAGCATATCCTTTGACTATAGCATTACTTTTCTGTTCACAACCAGCTCCATTTCTGTTCAAGCAACTCATCTTCAATTATCTATTGCAGACAGCAATTAGTGAAAACTATCAAACAATGTCAGATACCACATTCAAGGCCTTGCGCCGGCAGCTTCCAGTTACCCGCACCAAAATCGACTGGAACAAGATACTCAGCTACAAGATTGGCAAAGAAATGCAGAATGCTTAAAGGCTGAATGTAGGATTCTTCAGTATGTGGAAAGACAAGGATTCAACGTGTGGTCATATGATAAATAAGTGATTTATAAACAAGAGTGATATTTTGCTAGGGCTTTCAAAGTTAACCGGTTTTCTAGCCTCATGAAATACTGTTGAACCTGTAGCGTTATCTTGATTCTTTTGTGTTTTCTGCCTTGTAATTTTCTGTTATTGCTATATCTACGTGTAAATCTTTTTTTTTCTCTCTTTTTTTTTTTTTGGTTAATTCTGCCACATTTAATGTTGGTGAGAGAGCAATCTATCCTAATAACATTTTACTAAAGTTTCCTAGCCATGAAGCCTGCTACTGATTTAGACAAGGTATTATGGTCATTACTTTCTACCCCTATCCTTCCAAGCACTTCTGGTACTTCAGTGGTTTTACTGATCCACCAACACCTAAAGAGGCTATGCTACAATCTCTAGCTAAATGGAAGACACATTCATCCTTCTCCCTCTGACTGCTTTGATCATCATTTACTGCATCTCATAACTGTAATTTTCCAAAGTTTGGATTGGGACTTTTCAGGTCCTTTTGGAGGGCAAAGGAAGTGCCAGCTTCTCTGGGGAACTTGTTTTAAATCCAAAGACTTGAACCACATTCCCTGCACATGAACATGTTGCTTTTATCCCTTCTCTCATTGTCTCCCT
>NW_016895861.1:0-390 GCF_001698545.2 Rhinopithecus bieti | reverse complement strand
AGTTCCCTTTTTTTGTTAAAATTTGTTAGTTTTCATAGAATATATGTCTTTTGAATATTTAAAATTTATTATACTTTTTTGTTAAGCTTTGTTTTTTTCTTCCAAATAGAGCCAATGATAGAGATATATAGATGTGAGATTTTCCGACAGATAGGGTCTGGAGATTGCTCTTAAATCTTCTGCCTGAATATTTTAATTCTAATGGAATCTTTTCTCAGTTTAACATCTGGAAGGCAAGTGCATATGTGCATAGAAATTCATCTGGAGGCCAGGCGCGGTGGCTCAAGCCTGTAATCCCAGCACTTTGGGAGGCCGAGACGGGCGGATCAGGAGGTTCAGGAGTTTGAGACCATCCTGGCTAACACGGTGAAACCCCGTCTCTACTGAAAA
>NW_016895860.1:0-756 GCF_001698545.2 Rhinopithecus bieti | reverse complement strand
CCGCCCCCCGTTTCCCTCCTCCTGCCTCCCACCTCGGGCTGCCGATTTCTCTCTGATTTCTTATCCCAAGGAGTCAGGCCTCCCTCCCTCTCTGGGGCTGGCCTCTCCAGCCAGCCAGGCCCTGCCAGCGGTCAGCAAGCGTGGGACCAGGCTGTGCTGAGCCCACAAAGCCAGCCGTCTCCCGAGAGCCTGCCTCCGGCGTGGGAAACCATTTCATCCCGTCTGGATCCCCGGCGGTTCTGCTTTGCTGCATTTACACCAGTGGCCGTGACAGAGATTCTTCCTTACATCTGTCCAGCCTGGGCACTTTTATGAGGCATTTTCACCAATGTGGTCCAGTGTAATCCTTTATTCTTATGAGATAAATGTTCATCCGTCCATTAAACCAAGTATCTATGAAGCACCCACTCTGTGCTAGGCACGGGGACTGTAGCAGTGAACAAGCCCTCCTGGCTTACGGCATAGGATGGAAAAAAAGTCATCAGGTGGCCGGGCGCGGTGGCTCAAGCCTGTAATCCCAGCACTTTGGGAGGCCGAGGCGGGTGGATCACGAGGTCAGGAGATCGAGACCCTCCTGGCTAACACGGTGAAACCCCGTCTCTACTAAAAAAAATACAAAAAACTAGCCGGGTGAGGTGGCGGGCGCCTGTAGTCCCAGCTACTTGGGAGGCTGAGGCGGGAGAATGGCGGGAACCCAGGAGGCGAAGCTTGCAGTGAGCCGAGATCACGCCACTGCACTCCAGCCTGGGCGACAGA
>NW_016895859.1:0-1408 GCF_001698545.2 Rhinopithecus bieti | reverse complement strand
GCCTGTTTGTTTTCTTGTAAATTTGTTTAAGTTCTTTGTATATTCTGGATATAAAACCTTTGTCAGATAAGTAGATTGCAAAATTTTCTCCCATTCTGTAGGGTGCCTGTTCACTCTGATGATAGTTTCTTTTGCTGTGCAGAAGCTGTTTAGTTTAATTAGATCCCATTTGTCAATTTCGGCTTTTGTTGCAATTGCTTTTGGCATTCTCTTCATGAAATCTTTGCCCATGCCTATGTCCTAAATGGTATTGTCTAGGTTTTCTTCTAGGGTTTTATGGTTTTGGGTTTTACATTTAAGTCTTTAATCCATCCTAAGTTAATTTTGTATAAGGTCTAAGGAAGGGGTCCAAGTTTCAGTTTTCTGCATATGGCTAACCAGTTTTCCCAGCATCATTTATTAAGTAGGGAATTCTTTCTCCATTGCTTGTTTTGTCAGGTTTGTCAAAGATCAGATAGTTATAGACGTGTGGTGTTATTTCTGAGGTCTCTGTTCTGTTCCATTGGTCTATGTCTGTTTTGATACCAGTACCAAACTGTTTTGGTTACTGTAGGCTTGCAGTATAGTTTGAAATCAGGTAGTGTGATGGCTCAGCTTTGTTCTTTTGCTTAGGATTGTCTTGGCTATATGGGCTCTTTTTTTGGTTCCATGTGAAATTTAAAGTAGCTTTTGCTAATTCTGTGAAGAATGTCAATGATAGTTTGATGGGAATAGCATTGAATCTATAAATTACTTTAGGCAGTATGGCCATTTTCACAATACTGATTCTTCCTATCATGAAGATGGAATGTTTTCTATTGGTTTATGTCCTCCCTTATTTCCTTGAGCTGTGGTTTGTAGTTATCCTTGAACAGGTCCTTTACATCCCTTGTTAGCTATATTCCTAGGTATTTTATTCTCTTTGCAGCAATTGTGAATGCGACTTCGTTATGATTTGGCTCTCTGCTTGTCTATTGTTGGAGTATAGGAATGCTTGTGAATTTTGCACACTGATTTTGTATCCTGAGACTTTGCTGAAGTTGCTTATCGTCTTAAGGAGTTTTGGGGTGAGGCGATGGGGTTTTCTACGTATAGAATCATGTCGCCTGCAAACAGAGACAGTTTGACTTCCTCTCTTCCTGTTTGAACACGCTTTATTTCTTTCTTTTGCCTGATTGTCCTGACCAGAACTTCCAATACTATGTTGAATAGGAGTGGTGAGAGAGGGCATGCTTGTCTTGAATCAGTTTTCAAAGGGAATGCTTCCAGCTTTTGCCCATTCAGTATGATGTTGGCTGTGGATTTTCATAAATAGTTCATATTATTTTGAGATATGTTCCATCAATACCTAGTTTATTGAGAATTTTAACAGGAAGGAATTTTGAATTTTATAGAAGGTCTTTTCTGCATCTATTGAGATAATCATGTG
>NW_016895858.1:0-754 GCF_001698545.2 Rhinopithecus bieti | reverse complement strand
CTGCCTTCATTTCGTTATTTACCCACTAGTCATTTAGGAACAGGTTGTTCAATTTCCATGTAATTGTGCGGTTCTGACTGAGTTTCTTATTTGATTGCACTGTGGTCTGAGACAGTTTGTTGTGATTTCTCTTCTTTTACTTTTGCTGAGGAGTGCTTTACTTCTCACTAGTGGTCAATTTTGGAATAAGTGTGATGTGGTGCTTAGAAGAATGTATATTCTGTTGATTTGTGATGGAGAGTTCTGGAGATCTCTATTAGATCCACTTAGTGCAGAGCTGAGTTCAAGTCCTTGATATCCTTGTTAACCTTCTGTCTTATTGATCTGTCTAATGTTGACAGTGGGGTGTTAAATTCTCCCATTATTGTTGTGTGGAAGTCTAAGCCTCATTGTAGGTCTTTAAGGACTTTCTTTATGAATCTGGGTTCTCTTGTATTGGGTGCATGTATATTTAGGATAGTTAGCTCTTCTTGTTGCATTGATCCCTTTACCATTATGTAATGGCCTTCTATGTCTCTTTTGATCTTTGTTGGTTTAAAGTCTGTTTTATCAGAGACTGGGATTGCAACCCCTGCTTTTTTTGTTTGTTTGTTTTCCGTTTGCTTGGTAGGTCTCCCTCCATACCTTTATTTTGAACCTATGTGTGTCTCTGCACGTGAGATGGGTCTCCTGCATACAGCACATGATGGGTCTTGACTCTTTATCCAATTTGCCATTCTGTGTCTTTTATGGGGCATTTAGCCCATTTACATTT
>NW_016895857.1:0-752 GCF_001698545.2 Rhinopithecus bieti | reverse complement strand
TTGGGAGAAAATAAATACCTCAACCCAGGAGCTTGGAAAATTCTTGAAAGTTCTCATTTTATTCCAGCAAATCCAACCTAATTGGCAAGATTCCTGACCATGCAAACCTGAGTCAGAATGAGTCACCTTTACCCACCCGTCTCCCCACAGCACCCAGGAACCAGCAGAGTACGTTGGACATCAATACATATTGGTTGTCGGTTCTTCCATGGGAGCCCCAGATTCCATTTCTACAATGTCTGCTACATTGCCAAAACAATCCAAAAGCAGTACTAAAGAACATTTTGAAAATGGGGAAAAAAAGCATCCATCACTCACCACTCTAACACAACTCTTAATTTTGTGTGGAAAGTTCTCTTCCAGTCTTTATCCACGTGCAGACATATTTTATAGCACTGTAGTCATAGGGAAAACTGCAGCAGCTTCAGCCAAGAATCAGATACCATACAGCTCATGTCACTAAACTTTCCAAGTGAGAGCTTTTCTTCTCTCATTCACTCCATTCATTCATTCATTCAGTCATTCAGCTAACATAGATTTAACCATGGCTCTGGTGCTACAGCCCTGGGGAGTACAGAGATGACTAAGGCACAATCCCAGTTCTCAAGCTGCTTCCAGTTTAATGGGGAAACAGACAAAACAGCAGGAAATTATAACACACTGAGATAAACATGAATGCTGAGAAAGCACAGAAGAGGAGTATTTAAGGTGCACAGGAAAGGGTGTGGAGGATAGGGAGGCAGAATATTTAT
>NW_016895855.1:0-655 GCF_001698545.2 Rhinopithecus bieti | reverse complement strand
TTTCCCATAAGGGATACTTTTAGTTAATTTAATATCTATAGAAACAATGCCAATGACTGGCTTGCTGTTATTAAATACGTGGGTAAATCTCTGTTTGAGGCTCTCAGTTCTGAAGGCTGTGAGACCCCTGACTTCCCACTTCACACCTTTGTATTTCTGTGTGTGTGTCTTTAATTCCTCTAGTGCCACTGGGTTAGGGTCTCCCTGACCGAGCTGGTCTCAGCACGCCTGTATTGGGTGCATACATATTCAGAACAGTTAGCTCTTCTTGTGAATTGTTCCCTTTACCATTATGTAATGCCTTTATCTTTTTTAACCTTTGTTGGTTTAAAGCCTCTTTTGTCAGAGACTAAGATTGTAATCCCTGCTTTTCTTTTTTTTTTTTTTTTTTTTTTGCTTTCCATTTGGTTGATAAATTTTCCTCCATCCCTTTATTTTGAGCCTGTGTGTGTCTGCACATAAGATGGGTCTCCTGAATACAGAACACTGCTGGGTCTTGACTATCCAATTTGCCAGTCTCTGTCTTTTAATTGGGGCATTTGGCCCATTTACATTAAAGGTTAGTGTTGTTATGTGTGAATTTGATCCTACCATCATGATGCTCTTTGGTTATTTTGCACACTAGTTGATGCAGTTTCTTCATAGTGTCATTGGT
>NW_016895854.1:0-1409 GCF_001698545.2 Rhinopithecus bieti | reverse complement strand
GAAATAACTAAGATCAGAGCAGAACTGAAGGAGAGAGAGACACCAAAACTCTTCAAAAAATCAATGAATCCAGGAGCTGGTTTTTTGAAAAGATTAACCAAATAGACCCCTAGCTAGATTAACAAAGAAGAAAATAGAGAAGAATCAAATAGACACAATAACAAATGATAAAGGGGATATCACCACTGATCCCACAGAAATACAAACTACCATCAGACAATACTATAAACACCTCTATGCAAATAAACTAGAAAATCTAGAAGAAATGGATAAATTCCTGGACACATACACCCTCCCAAGACTAAACCAGTAAGAATTCGAATTCCTGAATAGACCAGTAACAAGTACTGAAACCAAGGCAGTAATTAATAGCCTACCAACCAAAAAAAGCAAGGACCAGATAAATTCACAGCCGAATTCAACCAGAGGTACAAAGAGGAGCTGGTACCATTCCTTCTGAAACTATTCCAAACAATAGAAAAGACAGACACCTCCCTAACTCATTTATGAGGCCAGAATCATCCTGATACCAAAACCTGGCAGAGACACAACAGAAAAAAGACAATTTCGGAACAATATCCCTGATGAACACTGATGTAAAATCCTCAATAAAATGCTGGCAAACCAAATCCAGCAGCATATCAAAAGTTTATCCACCATGATCAAGTCAGCTTTATTCCTGGGATGTAAGGCTGGTTCACCATATGCAAATCAATTAACATAATCCATCACATAAACAGAACCATGACAAAACTACAAGATTATCTCAATAGACACAGAAAAGGCCTTCAATAAAATTCAACACTCCTTCATGCTAAAATTCTCCATAATCTAGGTATTGATAGAACATATTTCAAAATGATAACAGCTATTTATGATGAACCCACAGCCAGTACCACAGTGAATGGGCAAAAGCGGGAAACATTCCTTTTCAAAACCAGCACAAGACAAGGATGCCCTCTCTCACCACTACTATTCAACTCCTATTCAATACTATTCAATAGTATTGGAAGTTCTGACCAGAGTGATCAGGCAAGAGAAAGAAATAAAGGGTATTCAAATAGAAAGAGAAGTAGTCAAATTGTCTCTGTTCACAAATGACATGATTGTATATTTAGAAAACCCCATTGTCTCAGTCCAAAATCTCCTTAAGCTGATAAGCAACTTCAACAAAGTCTCAGGATACAAAATCAATGTGCAAAATCATAAGCATTCCTCTACACCAAGAACAGACAAACAGAGACCCAAATCATGAGTGAACTCCCACTCACAATTGTTACAAAGAGAATAAAATACTTAGGAATACAACTCAAAAGGGATGTGAAGGACCTCTTCAAGGAAAACATATAAACCACTGATGAAGGAAATAAGAGAGAACACAAACAAATGGGAAAACATTCCATGCTCAT
>NW_016895853.1:0-267 GCF_001698545.2 Rhinopithecus bieti | reverse complement strand
GGTGGCTCAAGCCTGTAATCCCAGCACTTTGGGAGGCCGAGACGGGCGGATCACGAGGTCAGGAGATCGAGACCATCCTGGCTAACACGGTGAAACCTCGTCTCTACTAAAATACAAAAAACTAGCCGGGCAAGGTGGCAGGCGCCTGTAGTCCCAGCTACTCGGGAGGCTGAGGCAGGAGAATGGCGTAAATCCAGGAGGCGGAGCTTGCAGTGAGCTGAGATCTGGCCACTGCACTCCAGCCCGGGCACAGAGCGAGACTCCGCC
>NW_016895852.1:0-210 GCF_001698545.2 Rhinopithecus bieti | reverse complement strand
ACATACTATAATGTTAACTGTGGCTATTTCTGATAGGGAGCTTATATGTGACTTCAATTTTCTTTTTTACCTGACTTTCCTATTTTTTTTTCTTTTTTTGAGACTGAGTCTCACTCTGTCACCCGGGCTGGAGTGCAGTGGTGCAATCTCAGCTCACTGCAACCTCCACCTCCTAGGTTCGATCAGTTCTCATGCCTCAGCCTCCTAAGT
>NW_016895851.1:0-503 GCF_001698545.2 Rhinopithecus bieti | reverse complement strand
GGGGGGGTGGTGCTGGGCAGAGGCGCTCCTCACCTCCCAGACGGGTTGGTGGCCAGGCAGAGGCGCTCCTCACCTCCCAGACGGGTTGGTGGCCAGGCAGAGGCGCTCCTCACCTCCCAGACGGGTTGGTGGCCAGGCAGAGGCGCTCCTCACCTCCCAGATTGTGAGGTGGCCAAGCAGAGACACTCCTCACTTCCCATAAAGTGGGGTGGGGGGGGTGGCGCTGGGTAGAGGCGCTCCTCACCTCCCAGACGGGTTGGTGGCCAGGCAGAGGCGCTCCTCACCTCCCAGACGGGTTGGTGGCCAGGCAGAGGCGCTCCTCACCTCCCAGATGGCGGGATTGCCGGGCAGAGGTGCTCCTCACCTCCCAGACTGTGAGGCGGCTGAGCAGAGACGCTCCTCACTTCCCATACGGTGGGGTGGGGGGGTGGTGCTGGGCAGAGGCGCTCCTCACCTCCCAGACGGGTTGGTGGCCAGGCAGAGGCCTTCCTCACCTCCCAGAC
>NW_016895850.1:0-2187 GCF_001698545.2 Rhinopithecus bieti | reverse complement strand
AATAGTCTTTTAATCATTTAATGCTAAAAATGCTTGGCAACATAGCCGAAAAAACTTCAGATTTTTTGGTAACTATATGATGAACCAAATATTCACTTCACAGCGTGTCAGTATTTTCTACCTGTGGTGAATCCAGAGCCCTCCTCAGACACATTTAACCCTTCAAAATAGATAGGAACTATGACTATGGACTGGATGAAATAGCACAAATCTGCATAACTCGTATCTATCTTGTACCTTGAAGGACAAACCAATTTTTTTGTCTGTGATCAATACCGATTTTACAGCTTCGTTTCTTACTCTGTGTCTGCCTTCAAAACAGTAGAGAATTCTCAATAACTCCATGAGAAGAGTCCACATTTACCTGGAATACGCAGACAATCCAGAAAACATGGTGTGCTAGGGAGGAGGGAGTGGAAGGGTGGGTGGCACTGTTTTGGTAATTGTCTCTTTTCTGCATTTCACTCTCCACATCGGAAATGCTCTCCCCATATACCATGAACAACCAAAAGGAAATCCTGAAACCTGTTCACATGTTAATGGGTACATCTTTGTTTGGCCTTTCTGAGAACAATAATGTTCAACATAGATCACAAGTCTGTATGGACATTAACACAGAGATCAGCTTCATAAATAATTCTTAGAACGCTCTTTACATCTTTAAAAAATGTTATTGATTTTGGCCCTGCTGGTTCCAAAGCCTGGCATCAGATATGCCTCTCTGAGCAGTATTTATATGAAGATTTCCCCTCTTCTTTGTACAAACCATGATAATCTCTCCTTTTCCCTTTTATTTGAGGCTGTGATAGGACCCTGATGCAAATTAAAATATAAAATCATCGACTATGACAAAAGACCCCGGCAACATCTACTTGTCAATAATAAGAAATTAAAGCATTACTCTACTGAGCACAAGGCTGACCTAATTTCCTACCGTACAATTTAAATTTTCTCTCACCTTCTTTAGTTTCAAGTAGTGTGCAAGGTTATTATAACTGCCTCAGAGCTGTTCCTGCTGTCAGTGCTGGAATAATCAGACTTATTGGAATTGCTTTTTTAGTTTCTTAAAACAAACATTAAACACTTACAAAAGTAACAAATATCTACTGCTGTGGCTGGGAAAATGGCAGTTGCCTAATTAAAATAAGATTTCTGCTGCCACCATTGTTATTTGGTACTGAAAATATTCCGAACAGTTGTCTTTTAAAAAACTATCTGTCCACTACTTCCCAGGGAGAAAACTAATCACTATGCAGCAATATAAAAGGTAGCGTTCTCTTGCGATTTGCAAAGGATTAGAGTTTGGCTTCATATCTAATCTGGAGCCCATTGATCCACACACAAATGATTTCCCTTTAATCTGAGGATCAGACTCTTTTCTAGAGGAACCTTGGCATTTGCATGCTGAATTGTTGAACTTGGCTTGCATTGCTGGAATACTGGCAGGGTGTAGATGGTAAAATATATTTTAAAGTTTCTGCTACCGTGGGGCAGGGGTTTGGAGGGGTGAGCATCAATATAAGCATCAGAAATCCATTCTAGTTCCAATTTATTGTTCCCTGGGATATTTGCCATTTTATACTGTTTGGCTAAAGCCAGGGCAAAGATGATTGCCTCGGTGGCTGTTCCAGCTGTTACTTGTCTTCCGTTCTATTTGCTTTTCAAGGTTTAACTCCCACCCACCCTCAACTTTGGCCAAAGCAATTTCTTTTCAGGGTCGTGTCCAATCAGAGATCAAACAATGATGACTGAAACCAATTCCACGGTGTTCAAGGGTCAGAGGACTTTCATACAACCGTGTTGCTTCATTTGCTCCTCTCGCTTCTCCAACAGCAAATGTATCCTCCAAAGAGGGGCTTGGGTAAAAGGCAATAAAAAATCTAGGCAAAAAAAGAAAGGTTGATTGGGGTGGGGGGTGACAAGGAGAGGTGACAGGGATAAAGCAGAGGACCAAAGAGTTTATTGCCCAAGGAAAACGTAGATTTCTCTTAAAGACGCCACTTAAAAGTTCACCACTTAAATCGGATGGATTTTTTTCATGATGTAAAACAGTTTATAATATTATGCCTCCCTCAAGCAACTAAACCCCTTCAATTTAAGGCTTCAAACTTAACTTCAAATTTGACCCAGCGAAGTGTTCTGCCCGTTTTATTGCCGTGCTCGGATTGGGAGCGACAAACTTTGCTT
>NW_016895848.1:0-247 GCF_001698545.2 Rhinopithecus bieti | reverse complement strand
AATCTAGTGGAGCAAACAAATAGGTGACTACATAAATAATTATATAACAAGCTGGTAAAATACATAGAAGGATACCTAAATACGTTAACTACAGTTTGCAAGTTTAAAATAAACCATCTTGGTTTTCACTTACCTTCACAACTTCTGATATTATGTACAAGGCAGTGCCTAATCATCATCCCCTTTCCTTTTCCATCACCAGCAATAGCAGACCTTGTTAGGCATCAGCAAAGAAACAGATTTTCCA
>NW_016895847.1:0-728 GCF_001698545.2 Rhinopithecus bieti | reverse complement strand
GGGAGAGAAGGGGTTGGGGTGCTTGCCACTCCCCAGAAAAGCGGGACTTGCTGCTAAAGGTCAAGAATCAAGGCAGGCGTCCCTACAGTGTGGTCAGACACCTCTGAAATGTGGGTGAGTAATGAGAGAGGTGTCCCTGCAATGATTAAACACCAATGGAAGGCTGCCTTCCCCAGTCCGTGACCAGTGCCAGTGTTATGGGTCCACGGATAAAACATGTCTCCTTTGTCTCTACCAGAAAATGAAAGGAATTGAAATTAAGAGAAGGGAGAGTTTGAAAGGTGGCACCAAGATTGAAAGGAGAAAGAGGTCAAGGGATAGTAAGAGAGTTTGGAGAAGAGAGTAAAAGAGACCTTTTACCCAATTTAAAATTGGTGAGATGTTCCTTGGGCTGGTCGGTCTGAGGACCAGAGGTGTTAGGTGGATCTCTCTCACGGAGCAAAGAGCAGGAGGATAAGGGATTGATCTCCCAAGGGAGGTCTCCCGATCTGAGTCATGACACCAAAATGTCATGTGTGTCCATGTGAAGAGACCACCAAACAGGCTTTGTGTGAGCAATAAAGCTTTTAATCACCTGGGTGCAGGTGGGCTGAGTCCGAAAAGAGAGCCAGCAAAGGGAGATAAGGGTGGGGCCGTTTTATAGGATTTGGGTAGGTAAAGGAAAATTATAGTCAAAGGGGTTTTTTTCTCTGGCGGGCAGGAGTGGGGTCACAAGGTGCTCAGTGGGG
>NW_016895846.1:0-1228 GCF_001698545.2 Rhinopithecus bieti | reverse complement strand
AAATTGATGGCAGTTCTTTTTAAAGTTTAGTAAGCATCAGAATTTTGAGTAGAACTTGTTAAAAGAGATTCCTAGGTAGGCCCTGGTCCCAGAGATTCGGACTGTAGGTGGAGAATGTGGCCCATGAGTTTTCATTTCACACAAACTCCAAGGGGTGCCCATAATATCAGTAATTGATCACACTTTGAGCATTATTGTTATAAAGAATTGACAGTTGGCACAGGGGCAGTTGATTTCATACATATATTTGATTAAAAAATGGCAATAAATACTGAAAATTAACTTTCTTCATAGAGTCTTCCAGTGTATCTTCTAACTATATCTGTATTTTAAAACATGGAGGAGATTACTAGAAAATAGAGTGAAAAGTAGTATTGCTTCACCATATATCCGGAATTCTACATTATACATGTCTGAAATTTAACTGAGAATTTTTTACTGTCATTGGAAAATTCATCAATAATGAAATAGAAATAATATAGATAAAATAACCATGAATGTATGAGGGCTAGGGCTATGCCTATATTTAGATAACTGACATCTGACTATATATGACTATTAATGTTTAAAATTACAACTTGCATGAAATATAATTTTGAGAATCAAGTTTCCATGCATATGAATGTAACATTTTTTTTTTCAACCATGAGACCTGGCTACTATCAATCAGGCACACACAGACATCCCATATGTACACACTATATATACTTTATTTTATTTTATTTTGAGACAGAGTTTTGCTCTGTCACCCAGGCTGGAGTGCAGTGGCCCAAACTTGGCTCACTGCAACCTCCACCTCCTAGGTTAAAGCTATTCTCCTGCCTCAGTCTTCTGAGTAGCTGAGACTACAGGCAGGCGCCACAACGCCAGGCTAATTTTGTATTTTTTGGTAGAGACGGAGTTTCACTTTGTTGGCCAGGCTGGTCTCAAACTCCTGGCCCCAAGTGATCTGCCCACCTCAGCCTCCCAAAGTGCTAGGATTACCGGCTTGAGCCACCACACCTGGCCTCAGACTATATATATTTTATATATCATGTATATATATAATATATATACTATATATTAGTAATAAACTATATTATATGTGTATATAATTTGTTTATCCAACAATCTTACTGTTTATTGTTACAATCATTCTTGAACACTGGAGTCTGGCTAGTGTCTTTGATTTATTAGAATGTATATAGTAATAAGTTATATGCATGTATGTTTAAGCAAACCTCATTTT
>NW_016895845.1:0-247 GCF_001698545.2 Rhinopithecus bieti | reverse complement strand
CCTTTGTGGTTACCACGAGGCTTACATAAAACACCTTATAGTTATAATAGTTAATTTTAAGCTGATAACAACCTAATTTCAATTGTATACAAAATTCTACACTTTTAATTCTCCCTCCCTCCAAATTATACATTATTGATGTAACACTTTACATATTGCATTTTCATTAACAAGTTGTAGCTGTAGTTATTTTTTAATACTTTTGTCTTTTAACTTTCATACTATAGTTAAAAGTGATTTATACACT
>NW_016895843.1:0-328 GCF_001698545.2 Rhinopithecus bieti | reverse complement strand
TAAAAGGGATATTTCAAAATTTATACCAGTTCAGTACTCACTGTGTAAATCCTGCCCAGCCATCAGTCTACCAAAGCCTCCGTGCAAAAGGAACCAAAATCCATTTGCATCAAAGTATACAAATCATTAGCCTAAGAGTAACCTCTCCTCAAGGAGACTTGCACTGAAATGGGATCAAAGCTTTAACCTGAAGTAATTAAATCTCTATGATGGTGGGCTGAGCCCGGTGGCTCATGCCTGTAATCCCATCACTTCAAGAGGTGAAAGCAGACAGATTGCTTGAGCCTAGGAGTTTGAGACCAGCCTGGGCAATATAGTGAGATCCCAT
>NW_016895842.1:0-329 GCF_001698545.2 Rhinopithecus bieti | reverse complement strand
GGTCCTGGGCTTTTTTTGGTTGGTAGGCTATTAATTACTACCTCAATTTCAGAACTTGTTATTGCTCTATTCAGGGATTTGACTTCTTCCTGGTTTAGTGTTGGGAGGGTGTATGTGTCCAGCAATTTATTCATTTCTTCTAGATTTTCTAGTTTATTTGCATAGAGTTGTTTATATTATTCTCTGACAGTAGTTTGTATTTCTGTGGGATTAGTGGTGATATCTGCTTTATCATTTTTTATTGTGTCTATTTGATTCTTCTCTCTTTTCTTCTTTATTAGTCTGGCTAGCAGTCTATCTATTTTGTTAATCTTTTTTTTAAAAAAAAC
>NW_016895841.1:0-1229 GCF_001698545.2 Rhinopithecus bieti | reverse complement strand
ATAACTGGGGTCAGGACATAGTGCAGGACCAGGATCAGGGCTCAGTGTGTGACCAGGGTCAAGGCTCAACATGCAACTGCAGTCAGGACACGGTGTGGGGTGAAGGTTGGGGCTCAGCTAGGACCAGACTAGAGGCTGTATCCAGGTTAAGACTGTAACGCAAGACAGAAAATACACACGACCATACGAGCCCACTGTTAGCCGTGCTGGGTATCTTTATTTATTGAACTTTATTTTTTGTAGAAGCAAGGTTTTGCTGTTGCTCAGGCTGGTCTCGGACTCCCAGCCTCAAGTGATCTTCCTGCCTCAGCCTCCCGAAGTGCTGTGATGACAGGCATGAGCCACTGTGCCCAGCCCATGGTGGTATTTTCGTGGACAAGAACCCAGAGTGAAGATCTACAGAGGCTTCTTGGAGGTGCTGGGGCTGAGGTCAGCTGGTTTTGCAGGATGGAAAGCCAGCCTTCCCGAGGTGGAACCATCAGAGTGGAGGCCCCGCCTAAAACCAACAGCAGAACCATGTGCACCTACAGAGGGGTAGCCTGGAGGGAGGTCAGGTGTGCGCGGAAGGCAGCTGGACATGTGGCTACACCTCAGGTTCTTTCATAGACAAGAGTTACTGACACACTGCTGGCTCCATGGAAAATGCAAAACGAGGAAAAGGCCCCTCTCCCTGCTCTCAGGGACGCTGTAGTCTTGACTCTCGGCTGTGCCAGAGCTTCCCCAGAAGCTGCTGGGACCAGCATGCTTCCCACTCAGGCCAGTCGGCCAGCATCTTGCTCCTGGGACAGGCTTTGGGCCCTGGGAGCCAGGCAGGGGCCGCAGAGGATGTGGCTGGAGGCCCCAGACCAGTCAAGGCCCAGGCTGGTCCCGCCTCCCGCTCCTGCTCGCTCCCAACAGCTGCCCAGGCTGGGGGGCTGCAGACTGTGCCCTGCTGTGCAGGCATTGGAGATGGGGTAGTCCCGCCGAGGGATCTCCCAAGAGTCAAAGGAAGTAATGGAGGAAGAGGATCTGAAGATGCAGGGACGTGCCCGGACCCCTGCAGCGAGGCTGAAAGCAGCGGGGCCCACCAGGCCCGGGGAGCAGGCTCCAACTCAGGTACTCGGCAGCCGCACTGCCGCTGCTTAGTTATTTCATGCTTACGTAAAAAAATACTTTTTTGCAAGAAAATCTACAAGTACAAAACGTCATCCCAGCCCCATACAGTACCAAGTAATATATGGGCATATATA
>NW_016895840.1:0-1851 GCF_001698545.2 Rhinopithecus bieti | reverse complement strand
ATTGAGAGTTTTAGCATGAAAGGGTGTTGAATTTTGTCAAAGGCCTTTTCTGCATCTATTGAGACAATCATATGGTTTTGTCATTGGTTCTGTTTATGTGATGAATTACGTTTATTGATTCGTGTATATTGAACCAGCCTTGCATACCAGCAACGAAGCCAACTTGATTGTGGTGGATAAGCTTTTCGATGTGTTGCTGGATTTGGTTTGCCAATATTTTATTGAGGGTTTTGGCATCAATGTTCATCAAGTTTATTGGCCTGAAATTTTCTTTTTTTGTTGTGTCTCTGCCAGGTTTTGGTATCAGAATGATGCTGGCCTCGTAAAATGAGGGTCCTTCTTTTTTCTATTGTTTGGAATAGTGTCAGAAGGAATGGTACGAGTTCCTCTTTGTACCTCTTGTAGAATTTTGTTGTGAGTCTGTCTAGTCCTGGGCTTTTTTTGGTTAGTGGGCTATTAATGACGGCCTCAATTTCAGAACTTGTTATTGGCCTACTCAAGGATTCAACTTCTTCCTGGTTTAGTCTTGGGAGGGTGTATGTTTCCAGGAGTTTATCCATTTTTTCCAGATTTTCTATTTTATTTCATAGAGGTGTTTATAGTATTCTCTGATGGTAGTTTGAATTTCTGTGGGATTAGTAGTGATACCCCTTCATCATTTTATTGTGCCGATTTGATTCTCCTTTCTTTTATTCTTTATTAGTCTGGCTAGTGGTCTATCTATTTTGTTGATCTTTTCAAAAATCCAGCTCCTGGATTCATTGATTTTTTGAAGGGTTTTCATGTTTCTGTCTCCTTCAGTTCTGCTCTGATCTTAGTTATTTCTTGCCTTCGGCTAGCTTTTGAATTTGTTTGCTCTTGCTTCTTTAGTTCTTTTAATTGTGATGTTAGGGTGTTGATTTTAGCTCTTTCCCACTTTCTCCTGTAGACATTTAGTGCCATAAATTTTCTTCTAAACACTGCTTTAGCTGTATCCCAGAGATTCTGGTACATTGTGTCTTTGTTCTCATTGGTTACAAAGAATGTATTTATTTCTGCCTTAATGTTGTTATTGATCCAGTAGTCATTCAGGAACAGCCTGTTCAGTTTCCTTGTAGTTTTGAGTGAATTTCTTAATCCTGAGTTCTATTTTGATTGTCCTGTGGTATGAGAGACTGTTTGTTATGAAATCTGTTCTCTTGCATTTTCTGAGGAATATTTTATTTCCAATTATGTGTCCAATTTTAGAATAAGGGCAACATGGTGCTGAGAAGAATGTATAGTCTGTTGATTTGGGGCGGAGAGTTCTGAAGATGCCTACCAGTTCTGCCTGGTCTAGAGCTGAGTTCAATTCCTGAATATCCTTGTTTATTTTCTGTCTCGTTGATCTGTCTAATATTGATGGTGGGGTGTTAAAGTCTCCCAGTATTATTGTGTGGGAGACTAAGTCTTTTGTAGGTCTGTAAGAACTTGCTTTATGAATCTGGGTGCTTCTGTATTGGGTGCATATATATTTAGGATAGTTAGCTCTTCTTGTTGCATTGATCCCTTTACCATTATGTAATGCCCTTTTTTGTCGTTTTGTTCTTTGTTGGTTTAAAGTCTGTTTCATCAGAGACTACGATTGCAATCCCTGCTTTTTTTTTGCTTTCCATTTGCTTGGTTAATATTCCTCCATCCTTGTGTTTTGAGCCTATGTGTGTCTTCACACATGAGATGGGTCTCCTGAATACAACACACCAATGGTTCCTGACTCTTTATCCAATTTGCCAGTCTGTGTCTTAATTGGGGTGCTTAGCCCATTTACATTTATGGTTAATATTGTTTTATATGAATTTGATTCTGTCATTATGATGCTAGCTGGTTTTTTCT
>NW_016895839.1:0-328 GCF_001698545.2 Rhinopithecus bieti | reverse complement strand
CTCCCTCCCTCTTTCCCTTCCCTCTTTTTTCCTTCCTTTCTTCCTTCCTTCTTTCCTTTCTCCCTCCCTCTTTCCCTTCCCTCTTCCTTCCTTCCTTCCTCCTCCCTCCCTCACCTCCTTCCCTGCCTTCCTCTCTCTCTCTTCATTCCTTCCTCCTCCCTACCTCCCTCCATTCCTTTCTTCCTTCTTTCCTTTCTCCCTCCCTCTTTCCCTTCCCTCTTTTTTCCTTCCTTTCTTCCTTCCTTCTTTCCTTTCTCCCTCCCTCTTTCCCTTCCCTCTTTTTTCCTTCCTTTCTTCCTTCCTTCTTTCCTTTCTCCCTCCCTCTTTC
>NW_016895838.1:0-1088 GCF_001698545.2 Rhinopithecus bieti | reverse complement strand
AGCTAGAGAAGCAAGAGCAAAGAAATCCAAAAGCTAGCAGAAGGCAAGAAATAACAAAGATCAGAGCAGAACTGAAGGAGATAGACACACATACACAAAACCCTTAAACAAAGCAATGAATCCAGTAGCTGCTTTTAGAAAATGTCAACAAAATAGACCTCTAGCAAGACTAATAAAGAAGAAAAGAGAGAAGAATCAATTAGACACAATAAGAAATGATAAAAGGAATATCACCACTGATCCCACAAAATACAAACTAACATCACAGAATGCTATAAACACATCTACACAAATAAACTAGAAAACATAGAAGAAATTGATAAATTCCTGGACACATACACCCTCCCAAGATTAAACCAGGAAGAAGTTGAATCTCTGAATAGACCAATAACAAGTTCTGAAATTGTGGTAGTAATTACTAGCCTACAAACCAAAAAAAAAAGTGCAGGACCGGACGGATTCCAGTCAAATTCTACCAGAGGTAGAAAGAGCAGTTGGTACCATTCCTTCTGAAACTATTCCAAACAATATAAAAGACAGACTCTTCCCTAACTCATTATTTGAGGCCAGCATCATCCTGATACCGAAACCTGGCAGAGACACAATGAAAAAAGAAAATTTCAGGACAATATTCCTGATTAACATTGATGCAAAATACTCAATAAAATACTGGCAAGCCAAATCCAGCAGCACATCAAAAGCTTATCTACCACAGTCAAATTGGCTTCATCCCTGAGATGCAAGGCTGGTTCAACATATGCAAATCAATAAATATAATCCATTACGTAAACATAATCCAGTGACATGAACCACATGATTATCTCAATAGATAGGCCTTTGATAAAATTCAAAGGTCTTTAATAAAATTCAACACCCCTTCATGCTAAAACTCTCAATAAACTAGATATTGATGGAAAATATCTCAAAATTTTAAGAGCTATTTATGACAAACACATAGCCAATATCATACTGAATGGGCAAAAGCTGAAAGTATTCCCTTTCAAAAGTGGCACAAGACAAGGATGCCCTTTCTCACCACTCCTGTTCAACATAGTGGTGGACGTTCTGGCCAGGGCAATCAAGCAAGA
>NW_016895837.1:0-1091 GCF_001698545.2 Rhinopithecus bieti | reverse complement strand
CAATCTAAAGTTGTTTTCTATTGGGCATAAGGGCATATTAGCCTTAGGGTCTTTTATGATCCTTAGCATCCTAGGGGTCATCTGCTCTTCTGAAGATGACTGCAACTTGTAACCCACAAGATCTACACAGTCACAAGAGCCTCACTAAGCAATTGATTATCAAGTGCTGCCTCTCTTCTCGATACTACAAGATGGGGCTTTCCCAGACCTTACAGATGAAAACTCAGAAGAATGTTTAAGCATTTGACTGAAAGATCAGGTACACATCCCAAAGCAGGGCCAAATATTAGCACCAGATTAGTAATTCATGTAACTCCCTTCCATGTACTCTCATGCCACCTCCTGTTCACAGGGGTAGGAAGCAAGAAGGAATCGAGGACTCCTCTTGCCACATGGACAACAAAGCCCTGAGAACTTAGTATCATTTTATAGATAGATGTCAATAAGGAGAGGCTGTAGTGCTAATTTCAAGATTTAGTCCCCTCTGGGCCAAAGGCTGGGTATTTCAAAATCAAAATGACATAAAAGTAGGTACAGAGGCAGTCATGATAGGACCCAATGTTATTCATCCTGTAAAATTACAAGAACTCTTCATATTCATCAAAGCCTCTGAGGCCTAAGTGCTGTCACTTATTTCATTTTGCAGCATGCAGAAATATAGCCAACTAGTAGGTATTCTGTTTTCTTTATAGCCTTCTGCTTTCTTAGTGGTGAATTAAGCTGATTTTAATATCTGCTAGCAACTAGCCATTTACCTTGATCTGCTGCCTGAAAGTGTATGGTTCCATTCTGTTCCGATCCTTTAGGACCCTCTTCCAAATGTTCACATAGCATCCTTCACTGTTCCTTTCAGTTCACCCTGAAGATCCCGTCAGTCTTTCGAAGTCACTGAGGGGCAAGCCTGACCAGTTCTCCTTAACATGTGAATTTTCCTCAGCACAATATTTGCAAGTGTCCATTGGATCATGGCTTTGACAGTAGTTTTGATTTAAACTTAATTCTCTGACGTTTCTAATAGGTAAATGGGGTAGTAAAGGCTTTATTTACTTTGGAGAGAACATATTAGAAAAATGAATCCAATTTATGTAGTT
>NW_016895836.1:0-793 GCF_001698545.2 Rhinopithecus bieti | reverse complement strand
ACTTTTAAGGTTCTTTCTAGAAGAATGAAATTTGTACTCTAATTTGTGTGGTGACTTTTCAATTAGAGAGGAAAATGATTAACAGAATCTCAAAGGAATTGTATCTTATGTTTAAAGAAAACATGTTTTCTTTCCATAGGATGTTCTCTAGTGAGGGCCACCTAGTGCACTGACTAAAACAACCAAATATATTTATGGGACAAAGAGATAATGTATTTTGTTAGCAATTAGACATATAACAAATGCTTATCTTACTTTGAAAGAAAATATTCAGCTTGTATATTCTTTCTAGGTCATTTTCTCGCATTCAGCTCTACGATTTAAAATATTTTAATTGTAACTCTGAAAGAGCAATTTACTGATAAATAATAGAACTATGTGTTTCTAAATTTAAGAGATGAAAAGTGATCCCTACCTTGTCTCTTAATGACTGAGTCAAGAAATTATCTCTGCCCATTACTTACCTATTTATAAGATGTGCTTCTATATGGAATACCCACATCTATAAGAATGCATGTTTTATTAATCATAATGTTGACTTTCTTTATGAAAACTGCTTATAAAGTTTATTCAAGGCCAGTATGGTCTTGATTGATGGAATGAAATTTCATACAGGCTTTCCTTAATATCCTCTTTTAGAAGTAACATAAATATTGGAAAAAAAAGAAAAGATCGTTTTCTTTGTCCTCAAGGATTGCAAGTTTGAAAGAGAATGGAGGCTTGGACTTGCTATGACCATCTTTGTTGACATTGTGGAGAGATTCTACCTGAGAATGAAACCCACATGGAATTC
>NW_016895835.1:0-344 GCF_001698545.2 Rhinopithecus bieti | reverse complement strand
ACATCATGTGTAAAAGTATATGCCAGAAATGATTTAATCGCTTTAATACTATTAACTCATTTAATTTTCAACAATTCTGTGAAATAGGTACTATTGTTCTCTTCATTTTACAAATGAAGAAACTGAGACACAGAGAGGTAATTTTACCAGGATCCCAGAGCTAGGAAGTCACAGAGCCAAGATTAGCACCCAGCCACATGACACAAAATAATCCATTTTGATAATGCTTAAATATTAGGAAAATGTAAAATATTTCTGTTATATAGATAATGTGACCAAAAAACATGTAATACATCTGAGAAATAGTTATATGCAAAATTATTATCATTATGTATTGGTACTTT
>NW_016895834.1:0-1666 GCF_001698545.2 Rhinopithecus bieti | reverse complement strand
CATGGAGGCCAGTGTGCTGAAGTGCACTGTGCAGGGGCAGTGGAAAGAGATGGGGCTGGCAGCCATGGTGAGGAATCAGTGTTTACTGTGGCTGAGCTGGGGACCTCAGAGGTTCCCACCACCCTGGCTTCTGTGTACCGATCAGCAGCCAGGTGAGCAGTGTGGTGAGGAGGCTATTGGAAAGCCCCAGAGAGAGATGCGGCAGCTTGAGCCAGGGCAGGCGTGTCAGGACCAGTGAGATGTGGGATGTGTTCTGAATGGCTCATCGGATGGACCAGTAGAGCGGCTGGAGCCAGGAAAGAGGTAAGCACAGCCATGATTGTATAAAACTGGAGTCCCACCTCCTGGTTAAGGAGGGGCTCTCCTCAACCCCCCTCACCTGGTGAAGCGCTGGCCTGAAGGGAAAGGGCCGGCTCCTTTATAGCATGCTGGGTCTGAGCACAAGCCCCGCCGGCTGGCCCCGGAAGCCAGGTTCTACCCAGGACGCATGCTGCCTCCTGAGGAACTGTCCTCAGGATCTGGCTGGGCTGCTGGGCAAACAGTGACACAAGGGGAAACTGGGGTGAGGGGACGAGGTTCCAGTTTATCCCAACGCTGGACTTCATGCTTCATCTCAAGGGCCTGTGTGGAGCCCCTCTCCATGAGAATCAGGCCTCACTTTAGACAGAGGCGGCTCTGGGTTTCAACTGGAAGACTGGCCAGCCTATCCATCCCTGTCCCCGATACTGTAAGAGCAGGCTGCAGCTGGACTCCATGGGGTGTCCCTTCCTGCCCCAAATGAAGGAATAAAGGGCCTGAAGTCAGAGCACCAGGCAAGTATGGCCTGGTGTCAGGGGCCACAGGTGGGGCTGGCAGAGGCTCAGCTGTGACCACCGCCACCTGCCACCATTGTGAAGTGAGATGGTCCCATGCCACTCAGGGCCAAAAGCCAGGTGTGGGGACCTGTGCAGGGAACACCTGCCTTTGTACCCAAAAGTGAGTGAAGGGAGAGGAGTATGGCCTGGTCTCTCAGAGCCTGGTGGTGCCGTTTCACTGTGAGTTTACAACCCAGTGCTTGGTGGACCTTCCAATTTGAGATTCCTCTCTTTCAGGTCCGGGGAATTTTCTAGAATGGCTCTTAGATTATCTCCCCTCTAGAAACCCAGCCTTGTGGACACTGGTCTTTCTGGGTCCATTGTTGGCTGGTGTGAGACATCTGTCCATCTTCCTGACATAGCCGTGAGCTCCTAAGGGAAGGGCTGGGTCTTGAGCTCCTAAGTACAGGACCCAGGGCTGGGGTGTTTCTGAGTAAAGTCGAGGCTTGCTCAGAGGGGTGGCTGGAGACCACCATCCAGGGGAGACACTCCCAGGGGTGTCTTGGCCCTGAGCTCTCACCTTCATCTCACCGAAATGGAGTGGGTTCTGCACATCGTGTGCCTGGATCACACTGAGCCCGGTGTCACTGCCTGTGGTCATTACGCCCTTGACAGTAACTGTGGCAACCAGGTAGCTTGACGAAGACCAGCTGAAGTTCCCACTGCCACCATGGGCCTGCGGAGGAAAAGCCATCACAGGACCGGCTGCCTGCCGTCAGCCTGCTGGGGAAGCCAGAGGGTCAGAGACACGTGCGTGTACATGCAGGCACTCACACTCATACACATTTATCCTCACACTCATGCACTCACCC
>NW_016895833.1:0-323 GCF_001698545.2 Rhinopithecus bieti | reverse complement strand
ATACGCAAAAAAAAAAAAAAAAAAAAAAAAAAAAGGAAGGAGAAAACTTAAAAAAAAAAAAAAAAAAAAAAAAAAAAAAAAAGGATGGAGGAAAACTTACCAAGAAAATGGAAAACAAAAAACAGACGTTGCAGTCCTAGATTCTGACAAAACAGACTTTAAACCAGCCAAGATCTAAACACACACACACACACACACACACACACACACACACACACACACAAAAGCCAAAAAAGGGAATTACATAATGGTAAAGGGTTAAATTCAACAAGAAAAGCTGACTATTCTAAATATATATGCACCCAATACAGGAACACCCAGCT
>NW_016895832.1:0-755 GCF_001698545.2 Rhinopithecus bieti | reverse complement strand
GCTAAAACCCAGTTCCAGCATAAGTCTGTCTGCCACAAAGTTCCCTCTTAACACTGTGTTAACTGTGTCCCAGAGATTCTGCTCCATTGTCTCTTGGTTCTCATTGGTTTCAATGAACTGCATTATTTCTGCCTTAATGTTGTTATTTACTTAGTAGTCATTCAGGAGCAGGTTGTTCAGCTTCCATGTAGTTGTGTGGTTTTGAGTGTGTTTCTTAATCCTGAGTTCTAATTTGATTGCACTGTGGCCTGAGAGACTGTTTGTTATGATTTCCATTCTTTTGCATTTGCTGAGGAGTGTTTTACTTCCAATTATGAGATTGATTTTAGAATAAGTGCTATGTGGTGCTGAGAAAATGTATATTCTGTTGATTTGCTGTGGAGAGTTTTGTTGATATCTATGAGATTTCCTTGGCCCAGAGCTGAGTTGAACTCTTGGATGTCCTTGTTAATTTTCTGTCTCGTTGATCTTTCTAATGTTGAAAGTGGGGTGTTAAAGTCTCCCACTATTATTGTGTTGAAGTCTAAGTCTCTTTGTAGGTCTCTAAGAACTGGTTTTATGAATCTGGTGCTCCTGTATTGGGTGCACCTGTATATATATATACACACACACACATATATGTATATATAAATATATATACATGTATATATGTATACATGAATATATATGTATATACATATACATACATGCACATGCATATATATGTATATATACATATATGTATTATACACATGTATATGTATACACATATACAT
>NW_016895831.1:0-754 GCF_001698545.2 Rhinopithecus bieti | reverse complement strand
AAAAAAAAAAAAAAAAACTATGCTGTGTATATTTCCTGTTTGACACTACACTGGTTAGTTACATGTATATAGAGGAAAAAACTAAGAAACCAACAATTTCCGAGGCTGTGCTGCCTCTGTCCCTGAGAATCTTACTGCGTTGTTTGAACGATGCATAGAGAGGACAGAGAGATTTGAATTCTATCTTCCCACTCACTTGCTGTGTGACTCTGCATGACACATATGATCTCTTCCAGCCTGAGTTTACTCATGCTGGAAGTAAAGGTGAGCTAGGCACTGGTTCCCAAACCAGGTTGTCCACCATCAATCACTACAGCAGTATTTTAAATAAAACATAGATTCCCGAGGCCTTGCCACAAACCTAATAAATTAGAATCTCCAAAGGAGAGACTGAAAATGTGTTGTTGTTTCTTGTGGGTATGTTTTTTATTATTATTATTATACTTTAAGTTCTAGGGTTCACGTGTACAGCGTGCAGGTTTGATACATGTGCCATGTTGGTTTGCTGCACCCATCAACTCAAAATTTACATTAGGCATTTCTTCTAATGCTATCCCTCCCCTCCCCCCACCCCACGACAGGCTGCGATGTGTGATGTTCCCCGCCCTGTGTCCAAGTGTTTTCATTGTTCAATTCTCACCTATGAGTGAGAACATGCGGTGTTTAGTTTTCTGTCCTCATGACAGTTTGCTGAGAATGATGGTTTGCATCTTCATCCATGTCCCTGCAAGGGACATGAACTCCTCCTTTTTTT
>NW_016895829.1:0-1846 GCF_001698545.2 Rhinopithecus bieti | reverse complement strand
GTGCTCCCAAAGTGCTGGGATTACAGGCATAAGCCACTGCACCTGGCCCTTCCTTACAGTCTTTAATAAGTGTAATAAATACTTGTTTGTTTTAACATTTCCCTGTCTTCAATCTCCTGAAGTCTTATGTGCCTGACATTGTCTTTCCTCCACCCGATATAAAATTCCTTTCTTTTGCCGGGTGCAGTGGCTTACGCCTGTAATCCCAGCACTTTGAGAGACTGAGGTGGGCAGATCACCTGAGGTCAGGAGTTTGAGACCAGCTTGGCCAACGTGGTGAAACCCCATCTCTACTAAAAGTACAAAATTAGCCGGGTGTGGTGGTATGTGCCTATAGCCCCAGGTACTCGGGAGGCTGAGGCAGGAGAATCTCTTGAACCCAGGAGGCGGAGGTTGCATTGAGTCCAGATCACGCCACTGCGCTCTAGCCTAAGTGACAAAGCAAGATTCTGTCTCAAAAAAAAATCCCTTTCTTTCAACACTTTGGAGTTATTACACCATTGCATCCTTACCTCCAGTGTGGTGTTTGAGAGATCCCATGTCAGTTTAATTATTTTTTCTGTGTAAGTAACCTGCTATTATTTCTCTCTGATAATTTTAAAATATTTTTTGCCTTTCACAGTTGTACATTTCACTGTTCCTGTGTGTGTATGTGTGCGCTATAATACCTTTAAATCTTAAGTCATTTTCTAAATCTGAGAACTTCTCATTCATTACTCATTTAAGTACACTCTCCTTTTAATGACTATATTCTCTTCTTATAAGGCTACTATTAGATGTGTTTTGACATTTGTTCTTCAATCCTCCCTATTAATTAACTTTTCTATCATTTACTTCATCTCTACCATTACCATTTACTTTTATGAATTTCTTAGATGCATTTCCTCAGCTCAGTCATTGCTTTTCAACTATATCCATTTTAATATCCAACCTATTCCACTGCATTATTTATTTGGGCACTTAATTTTCATATCCAAGCTATACAACAGGTTATTTATTTATTTATGTAAGATGGAGTCTTGCTTTTCGCCCAGGCTGGAGTGCAGTGGCACGATCTTGGCTCAATAAACCTGTGCCTCCCGAGTCCAAGCAATTCTTCTGCCTCAGCCTCTTGAGTTGCTGGGACCACAGGCGTGTGACACTATGCCCGGCTAATTTTAGTATTTTAGTAGAGACAGGGTTTCACCATGTTGGCAGGCTGGTCTCGAACTCCTGACCTCAGGTAAGCCGCCCGCTTCAGCCTCCCAAAGTGCTGGGATTACAGGCGTTAACCACCTCGCCTGGGCTTTTTTAAAATTTATTTTAGACAGAGTTTCACTCTTGTTGCTCAGGCTGGAGTACAATGGTGTGTTCTCAGCTCACTGCAACCACTGTCTCCCAGGTTCAAGTGATTCTCCTACCCCAGCCTCCTGAGTAGCTGGGGTTCCAGGTGTGCACCATCACACTCACTTAATTTTGTATTTTAGTAGAGATGGGGTTTGCCATGTTGGCCAGGCTGGTCTTAAACTGCTGACTTCAAGTGATCCTCCCACCTTGGCCTTCCAAACTGCTGGATTACAGGTGTGAGCCACCACACCCGACCTATCCGATAGTTTTCTATATAACTCTTTGTTACTGGGAAGACGTGTAAGTCCAGACATTCCACGTGAGTTTCAGGGTTTCTGGATTGATAGGACTTAGAGTAAAGAGCCTCTAGAGCTGAGCTGAGACAATTCTTCTTTTCAATTTCTAGCCTATGAGCCCCTACAGAAGCTTCCAGGATTTCTGCCTTACAATGTGAAGGGAGTCTACGGGTGATATTGGTTGTAGTTGCCTAGCTCAGAGGGCAGGGGAGAGTTAGGAAAAG
>NW_016895828.1:0-751 GCF_001698545.2 Rhinopithecus bieti | reverse complement strand
ACTGTTTTAATGCATATAACTGGCACATATAGCAGACCTTGAGGCATATAGTTGACCATAATGCATATAGCTGGTCCTAATACATGACTGACCCTAATGTATTCAGCTGGTGCTAATGCATACAGTGGGTCCTAATAATGCATACAGCTGATCCAAATATATACCCAATTCTAAAATCAGACAAAAAAGCCAATCACTGCTAAATAAACAACAACATCGAGGAAAGAATCACAGGGATAAAAAAAAACCCCAATTCTTACCATTGAAGTGCCACTGTAGAAGATTCTGTACTGCCTTGGTATGCAAACAAATGAATAGTTTTGAATTTTTTCAAATGGAGGATAAATGAGGCAAGTGGTCACCATCTGGAACTTACCAAGGCTTTTAAAATGCTTGCCAAACAGAATCATTGTGAGCAACAGAGCCAGATCCGGCCCTTGGACCAGCCAGCCATCCTCCAGTGCCGAATTTAATATGCTGTGGGAAAACGCTTCCTTCCCAGCAGAGGCAGCTGCCATCAGTCTAAGTGAGTCAACAGTGGTGGAAACTGCCAAGTGGGCAACATCGAAGGCCATGTTTCCTCCCAGCCAACAGTGCCCCACTGAGCCTGGACAAAACCAAGGAGACAAGCCCAAAGGGCCCACTTAGTTCCGAAAACATGGCAGCCCCATTCTCAGGAGACCAACCCGTCCCTCCCAGCCTAACGGTGTACCCTTCATGACTCCTCACACACCCCTCACACACCCCCCTC
>NW_016895827.1:0-309 GCF_001698545.2 Rhinopithecus bieti | reverse complement strand
AAGCTCCTAGAACTGATAAAATAATTCAACAAAGTTTCCGGATACAAAATTAATGTATACAAATCAGTAGCTCTCCTATACACCAACAGCAACCAAGCAGAGAATCAAATCAAGAACTCAACAACCACTTTTACAATAGCTGCAAAAAAAAAATAATAATAAAAAATAAATAAATAAATAAAATATTTAGGAATATACCTAACCAAGGAAGTGAAAGACCTCTACAAGGGAAACTACAAAACACTGCTGAAAGAAATCATGGGCAACACAAACAAATGGAAACACTTCTCATGCTCATGGATATGTAGA
>NW_016895826.1:0-281 GCF_001698545.2 Rhinopithecus bieti | reverse complement strand
TAAATTTACCTCCTCAGTTATCAAATTTGGCCCAACCCAAGCCTAGTTCTACCATTGTTCTAAGACCTCTATATTGATTCCCCTGTCATCTGCATAAAGGGCATTCCCACCAGATTGTCAGCTGTCTTAGCTCCTACTTGACCAATGAAGCTGTGCCATTATTCTGACAACTTGTTCTTTGCTCCAAGTTTCCTAATTTATAAATCAGGTGTCCTTACAAAGAGCAAGCCATTGAAAATAAAATTTTCCTGAAGGATCTTACTCAAAAGAATATCAATCAG
>NW_016895825.1:0-266 GCF_001698545.2 Rhinopithecus bieti | reverse complement strand
CACATCCTCTCCAGCATCTGTTGTTTGTTTGCCATTTTAACTGATGTGAGATGGTATCTCATTGTGGTTTTACTTGCATTTCTCTAATGACCAGTGATGATGAGCTTTTTTTCATATGTTCGTTGGCTGCATAAATGTCTTCTTTTGAGAAGTGTCTGTTCATATCCTCTTTTTGATGGTTTTTTTTTTCTTGTAAGTTTGTTTAAGTCCCTTGTAGATTCTGGATATTAGCCCTTTTCAGATGGATAGATTGAAAAAATGTATTC
>NW_016895824.1:0-647 GCF_001698545.2 Rhinopithecus bieti | reverse complement strand
GTTTACCAGAGATCTTCTTTGTCATTTTATCTGGGGATATTCAGTTTTTTCCCCATAGGCTTCAATAACCTTCCAAATTTCCCTGCACACTTTCCAATAAAAGCTGTTTCCAACCTGCTGAATTAAAAGAAACGTTTACCTCTGTGAGCAGAATCCACACATCACAAAGCAGTTTCACAGAAAGCTTATTTCTAGTTTTATCTGAGGAAATTTGAATTTTCCACATAGTCCTCAATGGGCTCCGAAATGTCCCTTTGCAGATTCTCCAAAATAGCATTTCCAACCTGCTGAATCTAAAGGAAGGTTTAACTCTGCAAGATGAACCCAAACATCACAAGGCAGTTTTACAGATAGTTTTTTGTAGTTTTATCTGGGGATATTCTGTTTTCTTTTTTGGCCTCAGTGGGCTCTTAAATGTCCCTTCACAGATACTCCAAATAGAGTGTTTCCAGCATACTGAATCAAAAGTAAGCTTTTACTCTGTGAGATGCATCCACATATAATAATGTAGTTTCAGAGATGGATTTTTTTTCTACTTTTATCTGGGAATATTCAGGTTTTCACCAAAAGCCCCAATGGGTTCCATAATATCCCTTCACAGATTCTCCAAAAGGGTGTTTCCAACCTGTTGAATCAAAAGAAACGTT
>NW_016895823.1:0-262 GCF_001698545.2 Rhinopithecus bieti | reverse complement strand
GATGCTTGCCACGAACATAGCTACTGTCTTTTCTTTGACCTTCCTTTCCAGTTTTGACGATAAAGCAAGAAATAATCTTCTCTGAAGATACTTGATAAAATTCCCCCCAAAAAACCAAAACACATGCTTCCACTTCATTGATAAAATTTCCTACTAGACCCCTGGGTCTAGTTCAGCAGGGGATGAGCTGATTGATGCTTTTGCCCCAATAGCCAGATATGCCCATCCCCTTGAGGATGCTCACTCTATTTTGGTAGCATGG
>NW_016895822.1:0-674 GCF_001698545.2 Rhinopithecus bieti | reverse complement strand
GGGGAGAGGCAAGGGCTTGCAGTAGTCTCAATCAGTGGACTCTAACACAGATTCACTCAGCGCAAGGTCCCAGTAGTGTTCAGCCCCATGCTTTTGAAATGCTCACGAGCCATGTTCTCTGTAGGACACTGTTTAAACTTCGTCTCTCCAAAGCTCCGGTCTTTGGCTGTACCCTCCCAGACTAGTACACATTTGTTGGTTTTCTTCACAGCTTCCTCATCAGATTCCTCATCATCATCTCCCTTCGTGTTAGATGTCTGTTCATCCCACTTTATCCGATGCAGCATAAGACGCTTAAATTTCTTCTGGGCCTTGGGGCCCCTTCCACTACTACCACGTTGACATCCTTGTGCAGTACCACCACCCCTGTCAGGTACAGTTGCCCAGCATTGGCTTCAATCTTGAACTTCTTGGCTGGGTTGCTCAAATTTCGAACTCTATATACAGATATGTGTACCTCCTGTGAAATGTCTTCTTTAAGCTTTTAATTTTCTTGACCTTTCTCTGTTCTGCTGTGAGTTTTCGGGCAGCGTTGGCCTCTTCATGCGCTTTCTGTCTTTTGCCATCTGAGCTCTGACATGGGCTTCTACCTTCGTGGGGTCTTGAACAGCTTCTGTTCCTAATACTCGCATCAAATTAGAAATTCTCACTTTGGGTTCTGGAGGAGGCATCAG
>NW_016895821.1:0-2057 GCF_001698545.2 Rhinopithecus bieti | reverse complement strand
AGGCTTGAGCCACCGCCCCGGCCCATTCTCAAATCTTTTAAGAAAGAAATTCCAAGTTAGCCCTGAACCCAAAAGTTTTTTTTTGATTTTACAAAGGATGTTATAAAAGGTTACATGCACACACAAGTATTAAAAAATGGAAAGTCAAGATAATGTCTAATTTAAGTTATGCTAATTACTTTTGATGAAAACATATTACTTTAAAAAAGATTTATACACCTCTAATGCCATTCAAAATATATTGGTATATAAAGATTTTGATGCTCATAATAATTTTATATATAAATTATCAAGGGGAAAAGTCAAACTCCAATAGAAAAGGACTACTGCCACAAACTAAGGCTACACATACAAGAAGAAAATAAGATTAAGAAGTTCATCTCTGTTGATGTTATGAAAATTTCAGCCTTGAACACTAACTTATGGCCACAGATCCAATCACAACCCATTTCAAATGGACCGGGAAAAGACCCCAATGTCATGGAAAGAGTAGCTGCTTAAAGGTCAGAAAGCCTAAGAGCTGGTCTTCTTGGTCCTGACATCAACTCGCTTTGTGCTGGGGCTGAGTTGCTAGGCCTCTTCTAGACTCAGTTTTCTGATGTGAAAGTTTACTCCTGTGGCCTTCCAGGTATGTTTAATGTGGGATCACCAGGAAACAATATAAAACACAGCAGTAAACTTAACAGGAGACTCCCTGTCAGATCCTTGAACCGATTTTACATGAAGGACATTTATAAGGCAAGTTTCAGAACCCTGGACAGAGCCATTTTGACTCGTGAGACTCGGAGTGAAAGCTGTTTAGGCTGGGTATAGTGGCTCATGCTTGCGATCCCAGAACTTTGGGAGGCTGAGGGGAGAGGATCACTTGAGGTCAGGAGCTTGAGACTCGCCTGGGCAATACAGCAAACCCCTGTCTCTACAAAAAATAATGATATAAAAAAGCAGTTTGTCTGCCAGAGTAGGAAAAAAAATCAAAGGATGAGAGAACGTCTGAATGTCAATTTTGGGAAGACTGGCCTCAACTACCCAAAATGGAGTTTCTTACTACATTCTTTGTGCTCCTAAAGCACTGTATAAAGATGTCTATTAGAGCGCATGTTAACATCCCTGGCAAGATCACAAGCTTCTTAAAGCAGGGCTTCTCAAGTTTTAGTGCTTGTCCGAGCCATCGCAGCCAATCCTCAGACCTTCCTGCCTAAACCACTCTTTAATTAGTATTTACCAAGACCAATCTATCGCTGCATGAACTTTTAGGATTCAAGAATCTGACATACAGTTATGATGCTCTGTCTTAGCCTCTCCCTATAAGGATGTTGGCAGCCGGAAGAATCACATTGAATCAAAGCCAGTGATAGAATTCTGTCAATGACTGACTGTAATTATACAGTTAACAGACCCTCCTAGGAGATTGCCCTGCTGATCCAAGAATCACCAAGAGCTTTTCTTGAGCCATAGCTTTATAGGGCATGCTATGCTATTTTGCCCATCATGAAAGAGCTGGCAGTCCACAAATCACCTGAGGGCAGGATCACACTCTAAAGTGACTTGAGCAAATGATTTGTGTAAGCTAATGTGAACCTCCTATGGCTGTGCTGTCATCAAAACACTGGGTCAAATCAAGTAAGTCCATCAAGGTACTATAAAATATGCATGCAAAGAGAATGGATGTGATGTTGTTGAGAATAATAAAACAGTCCATAAAAGCTATGAAATAAATCAGCTGTTCTTTCAGGCATGGAATACAAAACACCACATACATCCATATATATTATATATGCTGTGAGCACACATTTATTATATATGAGCACTTATTGACATGCTAGAGAAAACAAAGTGAATAAGGTGTTTGCTTTGTGGAAGCAACCGCCATCAAGGAAGCGTTGGCACATGGACTGAATTGCCCTCTGATCAATGGCTTTGCCAAGGATAACTTCACTGGTGAACACTTCTTGTGGGGAACATGTGTATCCCTAGAAAGGATGAATCACAAATAAGAAATACAGGGGTGGGGGGATTATTCTTATGCCATGACTCAGGCAGCTAGCTCTAAGATATTC
>NW_016895820.1:0-676 GCF_001698545.2 Rhinopithecus bieti | reverse complement strand
AACATAAAGAAAAAAAAATTCAGGTTATAAATTAAAAAAAAAAAATCTAAAGAGATAGAAATTTTAAAGAAAATCAATGATAACTTCTGGAAATAAAAGACACATTTAGGGAATTACAAAATGCAGTGGAAAGTCTAACAATACACAAGACCAAGTAGAAGAAATATTTTGGGAGCTGAAAGGCTTTTAAGTTAACCAAATCTGATAAAAAATAAAGAAAAAAGAATTATAAGAAATAAACAACATCTCCAAAGAATATGAGATTATGTCAAATGGCCAATCCTAAGAATCATTGGTATTCCTGAGAAAGAAGCAGCAGCAGAAAGTTTAGAAAACTAATAATTGAGGAAAACCTGTCTGGCCTTGCTAGCGGTTTAGATGTCCAAATACAAGAAGCGCAAAGAATCCTGAGGGATTCATTGCAAAAGGAAATCCCCAAGGCATATATATCAGGGTATCTAAAGTCAATGTGAAGGAAAAAATTCCAAGAGCAGTGAGATAAAAGTGTCAGGTAACCTACAATTGAAAAGCTATCAGACTAATAGCAGACTTCTCAGTAGAAACCATACAAGCCAGATAAAAAAAGGTGTCCTAGTCTTAACCTCCTTAAATAGAATAAATTATGGCCAAAATTTTGTATTCAGCAAAATTGTTTTACAAATGGAGAAAAATAATT
>NW_016895819.1:0-326 GCF_001698545.2 Rhinopithecus bieti | reverse complement strand
GTAATCCCAGCACTTTGGGAGGCCGAGGCGAGCGGATCACCTGACGTCAGGAGTTTGACACCAGCCTGGCCAACATTGTGAAACCCTGTCTCTACTAAAATACAAAATTAGCCAGGCGTGGTGGCACATGCCTGTAATCCCAAATACTTCGGAGGCTGAGGCAGGAGAATCTCTTGAACCTGGGAGGCAGACGTTGCAGTGAGCCGAGATCGCGCCACTGCACTCCAGCCTCGGCAACAGAGCGAGACTCCATCTCAAAAAAAAAAAGAAAAAAAAAAAAAAAAAAATTTTTTTTTCCACACACTATAAAAAAAAAAAAAAAAAAA
>NW_016895818.1:0-342 GCF_001698545.2 Rhinopithecus bieti | reverse complement strand
TTATATCTATACATATCAGTAGATGAATTTTCATGGTAATAAGTGATTTTGAATAATTTTGTTTCTTCAATGACGTAAGAATTTAAGCCAAATATAGAAAATGCCAGCATCAATAGATTATTAAAATTCTATTACAGAAGTCTATTTTACACACCATCACAATTATATTGAAACCTATATTTACTTTATATATATTATACTACACCTTTGAATAATTACTCAATTTTATTCCATTTGGGTATGTATGCATGGACTACCTTGCAGAAACAAGATGCTTACACATTGACATGATCACAGATTACAAGAATGAAAGAGAGAAAGAGAGGAAAGAAAGAAAGAAAG
>NW_016895817.1:0-232 GCF_001698545.2 Rhinopithecus bieti | reverse complement strand
CTTTTTTTTTTTTTTTTTTTTTTTTTTTTTTTTTTTGAGATGGAGTCTTGCTTTGTGGCCCAGGCTGGAGTGGAGTGCAGTGGTATGATCTCAGCTCACTGCAACCTCTGCCTCCCGGGTTTAAGTGATTCCCCTGCCCCAGCCTCCCTAGTAGCTGGGATTACAGACATGCGTCACTACACCCAGCTAATTTTGTATTTTAGGAGAGACGGGGATTTCACCATGTTGGCCA
>NW_016895816.1:0-328 GCF_001698545.2 Rhinopithecus bieti | reverse complement strand
TCAAAAGACGACATTCATACAGCCAACAGACACATGAAAAAAATGCTCATCGTCACTCGCATTCAGAGAAATACAAATCAAAACCACAATGAGATACCATCTTACACCATTTAGAATGGCAATAATTTAAAAAATCAGGAAACAACAGGTGCTGGAGAGGATGTGGAGAAATAGGAACCCTTTTACACTCTTGGTGGGACTGTAAACTAGTTCAACCATTGTGGACAACAGTGTGGCGATTCCTCAAGGATGTACAACTGGAAATACCCTTTGACCCAGCCATCCCATTACTGGGGATATACCCAAAGGATTGTAAGTCATGCTTCTA
>NW_016895815.1:0-824 GCF_001698545.2 Rhinopithecus bieti | reverse complement strand
TAAAAATAAAAAATCACTTATAATTATACCAGAAATAGCTTTTAGTAACATTTTATTATTTTTTTCTTAATAGTTTCCCTTTTAAAAAATTGATGTGCTATATATATAGAGGTTTTGCGTGTTTTCATTTAATAGTATATAGACAGTATTCCTCAAAATATTAGATATTCCTGAAATAATGACTTTTACTGAGTATATATTTATTTCAATAGAAGAAATGTCAGACTGAGTCCAAACAAACTCTGTCTGGCTTTATGTGTCAGCTTGGCACAAAGAAACCCCTGAGGAGTTACGTTTGGCCTCAGCCTGACATTTCATTTGTTGAAATAAGCCCCAAAGGTCTGTGTGATTTTCTCATTCTTGTAAACATAGTCATATTGAAGTCGAGCAATTAGTTTGCAGTTTTGTACCTGACAAGGCATTTCCAGCAGAGGTAAAGAGATCTTCAGAGTAAAACATAAAGGAAATGGTTTATAAGAGTTTCCTTACTCATACAATCTTTAGGGAAGGAATAGCTGTATTTTGTATCATTAAATAATTTCCTAAATTCAAGGTTAGAAGATCTCTATCACCCATCTAATCTAAAATCCCATTTATCTGGGGAATGTTGGCAAGAAAGATATATTTACTGTAATCTTGATGCATGAAAGAATTTCAGATGATCATCAAAACAGAGATGTCATCCTTCATATCCCGGGACGGTTTATATTCTGGCTTTTCTAAAGTGGAGAACTAGAGAATTATCATATAGCAGAGTTCAGCAATTCTCATTGGCATCAGTTCTTTCTTTTCTGTTACTTAAGTTTGCTGTTTACAATGTTAGT
>NW_016895814.1:0-820 GCF_001698545.2 Rhinopithecus bieti | reverse complement strand
TAGTGTTAGCAAACTGCTCAATGAAAAGAACAGTGTAACTCTGTGAGATGAATTCATACATCATAAAGCAGTTTCTCAGAAGGCTTCTTTCTAGGTTTTATCTGAGGATATTTCTCTTTTCACTATAGGCCTCAATACACTCCCAAATATCCCTTTGCAGATTCCATGAAAACAATTTTAGCAAAATACTCCATGAAAGGAGAGGCTTAACTCTATGAGATGATTTCACACATCACAAATAAATTCTCAGAAAGTCTCTTTCTAGTTTTATCTGAGGATATTTCCTTTGTCACCACAGGCTTCAATGCAATCCAAAATATTTCTTCTCAGATTCCCGAATAACTGTGCTACCAAATTGATCCATGAAAGGAATCGTGTAACTCTGTGAAATGCATTAACACATCATAAACCAGATTCTCGGATAACTTCTTTCTCGTTTTATCTGAAGATGTTTCCTTTTCACCAAAGGCCTCAATACGCTCACAAATATCCCTTCTCAGATTCCCCAAAATGAGTGCTACCAAACTCCTCGATGAAAAGAAAGGTGTAACCATGTGAGGTGAATTCACACATCACAAAAAAGTTTCTCAGAAAGCTTCTCTCTAGTTTTATCTGAGGATATATCCTTTTCACCATAGGCTTCTCTGTGCTTCGAATATCCCTTTGCAGATTCCACAAAACAGGGTTAACAAATTGCTCAATGAAAAGAATGCTTTACCTCTTGGAGATGAATTCACCCATCACAAAGAAATTTCTCAGAAGGCTCCTTTCTACCTTTCATCTGTGCAGCATGTTTGCTCTTCCACCGTCAGACTGAATG
>NW_016895813.1:0-234 GCF_001698545.2 Rhinopithecus bieti | reverse complement strand
GGTTAAGTCAGTGTCACTCATTTGTGTCTTTCTAAGGATTTTTTAATGTTATCTCATTAATCTAATTTATCAAGATACAGTTGCTTACAGTTGTGTACAGTTGTTTATAATCCTTCATTTCTGTAAAGGCAGTGGTAATTAATATCAATAATTCATTCCTGATTTTAATAATTTGACTCTTCTCTCATATTTCTGGTTAAAGTTTTTCAATTTTGATAATCTTTGCAAAGAACC
>NW_016895812.1:0-232 GCF_001698545.2 Rhinopithecus bieti | reverse complement strand
GGGTATTTCTCAGCCTCCAGACATTTAGAGAACAGAACTAAAACAGAAAACAAAAGAACAAAGCCCACAATGTGAGAAAGCTGACATAGGAGGCAAGGTGAATATAGGTGACTAGTCAGGATTTTGGGAAGACTTCCTTTTGTCAAATTAGGAAGAGTAGAGACTATCACTGAGGAATGCATGCAGGGAGGTAATAATCAAGAGTGTCTTTTGAGGTGATCACTGTGTTATG
>NW_016895811.1:0-233 GCF_001698545.2 Rhinopithecus bieti | reverse complement strand
GACAGAGTTTCACTCTTGTTCCCCAGGCTGGAGTGCAGTGGTATGATCTCGCTCACTGCAACCTCTGCCTCCCAGGTTCAAGCGATTCTCCTGCCTCAGGCTCCCGAGTAGCTGGGATTACAGGCATGCGCCACCATGCCCAGCTAATTTTTTGTATTTTAGTAGAGATGCAGTTTCTCCATGTTGGTCAGGCTGTTCTCAAACTCGCGACCACAGGTGATCAGCCCGCCTCA
>NW_016895810.1:0-820 GCF_001698545.2 Rhinopithecus bieti | reverse complement strand
AGACATTAAATTTTCTAGTGCCTTGGTCTTGGACATTCCAACCTCCAGAGATGTAAGCAACAAATTTCTATTATTTATAAATTAGCCAGTCTAAGTTATTTTGCCATAGCAGCCCAAATAGACTAAGACAGAAATTTGTACTGAGAAGTGGAGTGCTGCTATAACAAATACCTAAAATGTCAAAGCACCTTTGGATCTGGATAATCAGTAGAGGCTAGAAAATGTGGTGGTGCATGCTACAAAAGCCTACATTGGCGTGGTGACTTATGTCTGTAATCCCATCTACTCGGGAAGCTGAGGTAGGAGGATCACTGGAGCCCAGGAATTCAAAGCTGTAGTGAGCTATGACTGTGGCACTGCATGCAAGCCTGGGTGACAGAGCAAGATCCTATCTCAAAAAAAAAAAAAAAATGCCTATATTACTGTGAACTGAGCATTAAGGGTGATTCTGGTGAGAACTCAGTAGAAAAGGAGAGATATAGAAAAGTCTCAGTCTTACTAGAGATTACCTAAGAGGTTGTGAAGAGAATGTGGGTAGAAATAAGGATGGTAGGAGCTATATTGATAGGTCCAGAAAGAAATAAGGAACACACTATTGGAAAAGGGAGGAAAAGCAATCCTTATTATAAAGCAGAAAATATTTCGGCTAAATTGTGTTTGTGTCCTGGTGTTTTGTGGGAGGAGAAACTTGTGAGTGATGAAATACGATATTTGTCAAAAGAAATATCTAAGCATAGTTTTGAAGGAGCAGCATGGCTTTTCTTGAAGGCTTATAGTAAAATATGAGAAAAGAAAATCAGTTAAAGATGGAATTTATAAT
>NW_016895809.1:0-233 GCF_001698545.2 Rhinopithecus bieti | reverse complement strand
ATAACGTAAAATGTCCAACTGCTAGAAGAGAGTTTGTTTATTTCTTCAGTGGACAATGGTAGGTAGGTATCAAGTCCCATCGTCTCCAGTTTCATTACACTTATTTAATAATCTACTAGCTTTATTTTAAGATATCAATGTATGTAACATGTAGAAAATTACATTATTTGAAATCATTTAAACTTATGTTAGAACATTTTAGATGTCAACCTAAAATATACAAAGTGAAACAG
>NW_016895808.1:0-605 GCF_001698545.2 Rhinopithecus bieti | reverse complement strand
CTGTGCCTTAGGGACATGCTCCTGCTGCAGTTAACTAGCCCAACCTATTCCTTTAATTCGGCCCATCCCTTCATTTCCCATAAGGGATACTTTTAGTTAATCATATATCTATAGAAACAATACTAATGACTGGTTTGCTGTTAATAAATATGTGGGTAAATCTCTGTTTGGGGCTGTCAGCTCTGAAGGCTGGAAGACCCCTGATTTCCCACTTCACACCTCTATATTTCTGTGTCTTTAATTCCTCTAACACCACTGGGTTAGGGTCTCCCCGACCAAGCTGGTCTCAGCAGTTAAACTCTATCTCTGGTCAACAAAATACCCCACAACTTACAGAACTGTATATTAATTAAAATTCTTTTCTTAGTTGCCTCACTTAGTAAAACCTTCTCTTAGTAAAACCTGAGAAGTAAGAAATCCTGAATGGTTTTTTAGATGTCAGCATTTTATAGGTGAAACCATTCCACAAGTCTTAGAAACATGTTTTTTCATATTATAATCCCTTTTCATTGGAAATGACCCAGATATCTAGCAAGCATTTAGTATTGAATTTAAAATAATTTTAAGATTTTAAATTACACAAAAAGTTTACCTACAAGTATTTA
>NW_016895807.1:0-1242 GCF_001698545.2 Rhinopithecus bieti | reverse complement strand
AGTGCAAAGGCATGATCTCGGCTCACTGCAACCTCCGCCTCCCGGGTCCAATTAATTCTCCTGCCTCAGCCTACCAAGTAGCTGGGACTATAGGCGCACGCCACCAAGCCTGGCTAAATTGTATATTTTAGTAGAGATGAGGTTTCACCATGTTGGCCACACTGGTCTGGAACTCCTGACCTCAAGTGATCCACCCACCTTGGCCTCCCAAAGTGCTGGGATTACAGGCATGAGCCACCGCGCCTGGCCGGCTCATTGATATTTTAAGCACTACTTGACTTTTTTAACTTTCGTGGTGCACACTGTGATGGACATGCTAAAGCCACACCCCTCTCCCAGCCCACCTGAAATAGCAGTAATGAGGCTGAGTAATTAGCCTCAGTTCAAGGGACAGGCTTGGTTTGTGCCCAGTGGCTGGCTCTGGAACAGGAGAGGCTTGCCCAGTCTTCGGGAAAGGTCTCTTCTGACCCTAAATCCAGGGTGATCGCTGTGGGAAGCCAGGTCCCCCCACCGTGCGGACAAGGGAGCATGTAGCACCGCATGCTGCGGGCAGCCATCCTAACACAGAGCTGATGCTATGGATGACGGGGCAGGGAGGCAGGAAGAACCTGAGTCCTAAGGATGTCTCGGAACACCTGAACCTTTCAGACAGAAGACCGTCCTCGCTCTGGCTTCTGATGTGTAAGCATTAGAATATTTTCTGAGTGGGTGTGCCAGCCCGAGCAGGGCTTTCTCTTACACGCAGCTTAAAGCACCTGAAGAGACATACAACTGCATTCATATACAAAATTGCTAAGTAAAACTGTCTTTTAAAAGTGGTAGATACAAGGCTAGACGCAGTGGCTCATGTCTGTAATCCCAGCCCTTTGGGAGGCTGAGGCACGGGGATCATTTGAGGTCAGGAGTTCCAGACCAGCCTGGCCAACATGGTGAAACCCTGTCTATACTAAAATACAAAACTTAGCTAGGTGCAGTGGTGGGTGCCTGTAGTCCCAGCTACTTGGGAGGCTGAAGCAGGAGAATCACTTGAGCCTGGGAGGCAGAGGTTGCAGTGAGCTGAGATCATCCACCGCACTCCAGCCTGGGCAAAAGGGCAAGACTCTGTCTCAAAATAAATAAATATAAATGAAAAGTAGTAGATACAATATGTCCTACTTTTAATACAGATGTATATGTGGATATAGATGCAAACATGTGAAAATGTTAATAGTAGTAATCGCTGATAGCAGGTTTTCTTTTTTT
>NW_016895806.1:0-1790 GCF_001698545.2 Rhinopithecus bieti | reverse complement strand
TAGAACTGAATCTTTACTTTTAATGCAACTATTATTTTCCAGTTATTTTGTTTGAATACCTCAAATTTACAAGTCTAAGGATTTAAGTTTTCATTTCTTTGTGGAAATGGGTTATGAGAAAATATTACAGCCTTTAACCATTTCTTCCAGGGAAATAATACACAAAAAAACTGTAACCGTCTATTTAAGAAAATCTTTTAATATTTAGAAAGTTCCATTTTGTGTTACAGATTTTGAAATTGTTTAATTTTACTTTGAAGTGTCTTCATACATTTACCTTCTCATGTATCAAGTGTTCTTTGCCAGAAGATGTTTCCCTGGCTTCTTGTAGTCATTCATCTAACTGGTAAATTATTTTAGAGAATACTCACCTCTTTATTCAAGGTACAAATTAGTTTCAGATTGTGTGAATCTGTGGGGAAGGATATGTAAATGCAGTTTGCATTTGGTTAATGCTTAAATTAACTGCATGTGTTTAAGGGCTTGCTTTTGAAAGTTCCTTTCTATCTGTAGCTGAAATGCATAATTCAGCATAATGCATATGGTTATATTGATCACAGCTGAAGATATTAGCACAAAGGCGCTCTGAAAATTGTTTAGTTGAATTGTTCTCTGCCCTCTGCTTATTAATGGCGTGCTGGAAGAACATAATTTTAAAAGAGTGAAATGTTATCTCATTTGAATAAAATGCTGTTTAGCTTAACCTGCTTTTGTCAAATCATAAGGTAAAGAGGTTATTTTCATCTTGTACAGAGTGCTTTGATTTTGCCTATTATAATTCAGCAAGTATATTTCCTCTTTGAGCTATAGCATTTTAATACTTTTAAAGACCCGGGAGTTATGTCCCAAATGAACAGTTTTAGAAAGGAAAATGTAGTGGATAATTCTAAATAAAATTCAGTAGAAGGTAAGTTACCAGTACTCAGTAATGTCTTCTCCCACTAAGTTATTTTCTACTAATAATGCCCTTGTTTAAAAAATATCAGTGAATGGAGATATCGTTGTTGAAACAAATGTTAGGAAAGTCTGGAAACATTTAAATAAACAAGTTTATTTCTACCTAATAACATATAGGAACCCTGCTCTGAAAACTTGAAAGGAAAGGAAGACTAGAACATAGAAATAATAATCAAAATACGGCATGTCTGGATAAAGATGGAACAGTCATGTCCTTCACACTTTAGCACACCCTTAGAAACCCTAAAACGTTTTACTGGCCAGAGAATGAAATTATATTATCCTCAGTACCTTTGGTTTTACATACTTCGGACTATATTTGCCTTCTTTTGTTACCTAACCATGTTGTCTAGATGTTGTTTTAACTTAACATAAAGAGTCCCACCCACGTTCTTACTCTGTTCTCTGACAAAAAAGTTTATCTCATAAAATCCATATTTATTATTCATCTGAATTTTAGTTTAAAGACAAGTATTTAACCTATACCTTCAAAATTTTCAAGTATTGTTCATATTTGGATATTGTTTTCTTTTTTTTTTTTTTTTTTTGAGACAGAGTCTCACTCTGTTGCCCAGACCAGAGTGCAGTGGTGCAATCTTGGCTCACTGCAACCTCCGCCTCCCGGTTTCAAGCAATTCTCCTGTCTCAGCCTCCTGAGTAGCTGGGACTACAGGCGTGTGCCACCATGCCCAGCTAATTCTTGTATTTTTAGTAGAGATGGGATTTCACCATGTTGACCAGGCTGGTCTTGAACTCCTGACCTCATGAGCCACCTGCCTCCGCCTCCCAAAGTGCTGGGATTATAGGTGTGAGCCACCATGCCTGGCCTGGAT
>NW_016895805.1:0-1121 GCF_001698545.2 Rhinopithecus bieti | reverse complement strand
ATTTTCTCTGGGTTCACTGTGATATTTTCTCTGGATTCTCTGTTGTATTTTCTCTGGTTTTACCCTCGTCTTTTCTCTGGGTTCACCATTTTCTTTTCTGTAAGTTCATTGTTGTCTTTTCTCTGTGTTCATTGTGTGTTTTCTCTGGGTGCACTGTCATCTTTTCTCTGGGTGCACCATTGTCTTTTCTCTGAATTGAATGTCATATTTCCTCTGTATTCTCTGTTTTACTTTCTCTGGGTTCACTGTAGTCTTTTCTCTGTGATCACTGTCGTGTTTTCTGGGTGCACTATCATCTTTTCTCTGGGTTATTGTTGTCTTTTCTCTGGATTCACTGTCATCTTTTCTCTGGGTGCACCATCGTCTTTTCTCTGGGTTCAGTGTTGTATTTTCTTTGGGTGCACCATCATTTTCTTTCTGGGTTCACTGTCATCCTTTCTCTTGTTTCACTGTCATCTTTCCTCTGGGTTCACCGTCGTATTTTCTCTGGTTCTCTGTCGTCTTTTTTGGGGGGTTCACTGTCAATTTAATTTCACTGTCGTCTTTTCTCTGTGTTCACTGTTGTCTTTTCTGGTTTCACCATCATGTTTTATCTGGGTGCCCTGTCATCTTTTCTCTAGGTTCACTCTTGTATTTTCTCTGGGTTCACTGTTGTATTTCCTCTGGGTCACCTTCATCTTTTCTTTGGTTTCATTGTCATCTTTTCTCTGGTTTCTCCACCATCCCTTCTCAGGGTTAATGGTCTTATATTCTCGGGGTTCACTGTCATCTTATGTTGTATTTTTTCTGGGTTTACTGTCGTCATTTGTCTGGATGCACCATCCTCTTTTCTCTGAGTTTACCATCATCTGTTTTCTGGGGTCACTGTTCACTTTCTCTGGATTCACTGTTGTCTTTTCTACGTGTTCACTGTCATGTTACATCACTGTCATCTTTTCTCTAGGTTCACCATCTCTTCTCTGGTTTAACTGTCATCTTTTTTCTGGGTGCACTGCCTTCTTTTCCCGAGATGTACCATCGTCTTTTCTCTGAGTTAACTGTCATCTTTTCTCTGCGTTCACCTTTTCTTTTCTTTTGGCTCACTGTCGTATATTCTCTGGGTTCACTGTCATATGTTCTCT
>NW_016895804.1:0-1111 GCF_001698545.2 Rhinopithecus bieti | reverse complement strand
AAAATGCTTATGATGTGTTAAATCATCTCACAGAGTTACATGATTCCTTTAATGGATCAGTTTGTTAGCACTGTTTTGGGGAATCTGAGAAGGGATATTTTGGATCGTCTTGAAACCTATGGTGACTAAGGAAATATCCTCAGATAAAACCTAGAAAGAAGCAATCTGAGAAAGTTATTTGGGATGTGTGAACTCACCTCAAAGAGATACACCTTTCTTTTCATGGAGCAGATTGCAAGTACTCTTTTCGTGGAATCTGCAAAGGGATATTTGGGAGCATGTTGAGGCTATGTTGAAAAGGAAATATCCTCAGATAAAACTAGAAAGAAGCTTTTGAGAAACTGCTTTGTGACTGGTGATTTCATCTCACAGAGCTAAGCCATGATATTTTGAGCCTTTTGATAACTCTGTTTTCATGAAGTCTGCAATAGGATACTTGGGAGTGCAACAAAGAATATGGTGACAAAGGAAATATTCTCATAGAAAACCAAAAGAAGTTTTCTGAGTAACTGCTTTGTGATGTGTGAATTCGCCTCATAGTGTTACACTGTTCTGTTCACTGTTCAGTTTGCTAACACTGTTTTCTTGAAAACTACAAAGGGATATTTAGGAGGGCATTGAAGTTTATGGTGACAAAGGAAATATCCTGAGACAAAACTAGAAAGAACCTTTCTGAGGAACTGCTTTGTGATTTCTGAAATCATCCCACAGAATTACACATTCCTTTTCATGAAGCAGTTTGGTAGTCCTGTTTTGGGGATCTGAGAAGGGATATTTTGGATCGTACTGAAGCCTATGACCTCAAAGGAAACATCCTCTGATTAAGACTACAAAGAAGCTTTCTGAGAAACTTCTTTGTGATGTGTATATTCATTTCACAGTTACACTGTTGTTTTCATTGAGCAATTTGCTATCACTGTTTTCTAGGAATCTTCAATGGGATATTTTGGAGCACATTGAAGCTTATGGTGACAAAGGAAATATATTCATATAAAACTAGAAAGAAGCTTTCTGAGAAACCGCTTTGTGATGTTTTAATTCATTTCGCAGAGTTACACAATTCTTTCCATGGATCAATTTTTTAGCCCGGTTTTGGGTAATCTGAGTAAGG
>NW_016895803.1:0-819 GCF_001698545.2 Rhinopithecus bieti | reverse complement strand
AAAAAAAAAAAAAAAAAACGCACTCACACTAAACATTTTATGAGTTTGGATCTTTAAGATGGGGCAGGGGTGAAACCCCATCTCCACTAAAATATTTTAAAATTAGCTGGGCATGGTGGCGGATGCCTATAATCCCAGTTACTCAGGAGGCTGAGGCATGAGTACTGCTTGAAGCGAGGAGACAGAGGTTTCAGTGAGCTGAGATTGCACCACTGCACACCAGCCTAGAGAGGGCTTATATGGCAAGCAAATAGCCCCTGTATCCTGCCTCCATCTTGTTTATGACTCCCAGTGCTTTGCCATCACCATGAAGTCCACGTTTTCTGACAGTATTAGAAAGATTAGTTTCCCCTTTCCCCAAAGCCTGGACTCCTGGCGACACCCAGACCCTGAGAATAGACATGGCGTAGTTTTATTGGAAGACATGCCCAAACCTATGAGGACATTCAGCAACACAAAGGCCTTCTCTGTAAAGATTTACTCTTCTGAGTGCGGGCCACAAACATATTTTAAAAAAGCTCATCAAAAGTTAGATAAGGAGTTTCATCCATGCATCTGAAGTCATCATTGGTCATTAGAGAAATGCAAATCAAAACCACAATGAGATAACATCTCACGCCAGTTAGAATGGTGATTATTAAAAGTCAGGAAACAACAGATGCTGGCGTGGCTATGGAGAAATAGGAATGCTTTTACACAGTTGGTAGGAGTGTAAATTAGTTCAACCATTGTGGAAGACAGTGTGGTGATTCCTCAAGGATCTACAACCAGAAATACTATTTGACCCAGCAATCCCATTACTGGTTATATGCCCAAAGG
>NW_016895802.1:0-275 GCF_001698545.2 Rhinopithecus bieti | reverse complement strand
AAGACTAAAATAACCAAGATAACTAGGAGATAATGGCATAAAGACTGCTGATAAATAAATATGTATTTGTTCACATAAAACATGAAATAAGGTTGATAAGGCAGAAAGTACAGTATGCAGTACTCTATGTTCTGACAATACAGATACAGAATTAGTAAAAAAAAAAAAAAATGTGCGAAGAGAATGAAAGAAGGATATGCAAAAAAATCTTTATTTCTCATAATCATGTGCGTGGTGCAGTATAGCAATTCTCATGCATACACTTTGGGAGATAC
>NW_016895801.1:0-277 GCF_001698545.2 Rhinopithecus bieti | reverse complement strand
GTTTGGGCGTGATGGCTCACGCCTGTAATCCCAGCACTTTGGGAGGCCGAGGCAGGCAGACCAGGGAGATCGAGACCAGCCTGGCCAACATGGTAAAACCCCCGTCTCTACTAAAAATACAAAAATCAGCTGAGCATGGTGGCACGTGCCTTTAGTCCCAGCTATTGGGGAGGCTGAGGCCGGAGAATCACTTGAACCCAGGAGGTGGAGGTTGCAGTGGGCCGAGGCTCTGCCCCGCTACTCCGGCCGCGTGACAGGGTAGGGCCCGGGAATGAAC
>NW_016895800.1:0-605 GCF_001698545.2 Rhinopithecus bieti | reverse complement strand
TGAATGCACACATAATGAAGGAGCGTCCCAGAAACATTCTCTCCAGGCTTTACCTGAAGAATTTTCCTTTTCTCATTAGACCTGTATGCGCTCCCAAATATCCCACTACAGTTTCAACAAAACAATGCTACCAAACTGCACAATGAAAAGAAAGTTTTAATACTGTGAGAAAATTCACCCATCATAAAATATTTTCTCAGGAAGCTTCTTTCCAGGTTTTTTCTAGGGATATTTCCTCTTCCACCATAGGCTTCAATGCACTCCGAAATATTCCTTCTCAGACACCAAAAAACAGTGATGCCAAAGTGCTCCCTCAACAGAAATGTTTAGCTCTATGAAACTAATGAACATATCACGAAGGAGTTTCTCCAAAAGATTCTCTCCAGTTGTTACCTGAATAGTTGTCTTTTTTCACCTTAGGCCTCCATGAACAAAATATCACCCCGTGCTGATTCCACAAAATCAGTGCTAACAAATTCCTCTATAAGACAGAATGATGTAACTCTGTGAACTAAATTGACCCATCACATAGTAGTTTCTCAGGAAGCTTCCTTCTAGTTTATATATGAAAATATTTCCTTTTCTCCCAAAGGCTTAAATGCACT
>NW_016895799.1:0-273 GCF_001698545.2 Rhinopithecus bieti | reverse complement strand
TGAGTTTCGTGTGGCAGCAGGAGTTTCGTGTGGGAGGAGGACTTTCATGTAGAGGGAGGAGTTTCGTGTGAGGGGAGGAGTTTCATGGGGAAGGAGTTTCATGTGTGGGGAGGAGTTTCATGTTGGGGAGAAGTTTCGTGTGAGAAGAGGAGTTTCATGTGTAAGGGAGGAGTTTCATGGGGAAGGAGTTTCATGTGTGGGGAGGAGTTTCATGTTGGGGAGAAGTTTCGTGTGAGAAGAGGAGTTTCATGTGTAAGGGAGGAGTTTCATGTG
>NW_016895798.1:0-274 GCF_001698545.2 Rhinopithecus bieti | reverse complement strand
TGAGCTGTGTCTTTACCATAATAAACCTAATAAAATCTCATTAGATTTTAACCATAGTCATTTTAAATCTTTGTCATTCCCAGACAGTTGCTTTGATTCTTCCTCGAAGTATTTATATTCAGCTACAGTCCAAAATTGCTTTTCTTCGAGGAGATACATGGAAAAGACTCTGACAACGACTCTTGAATACAAGTTTCTGATAACTTCAAGATCATACCACTGGACTCTCTGAGAACTTCAAAGTTTTAATTAACAGGCTGACACCTTCATGAAA
>NW_016895797.1:0-1015 GCF_001698545.2 Rhinopithecus bieti | reverse complement strand
GCAACATAGAAGTATATAGCAAATATTGCAAGTAAATAATATTTGCTATTAGTGATAAATCCTATGTCTAAAACAATGAGGAATTATTCTTTTCTAGGCTTTTCCCCTGATTTTATAATTTGGAAAGTGAATATAACTGGACTTTAAAGGGAGCAAGTTAGCATAAAATCTAGTTTCTCTGAAGTTACCTTTTGGCAATCTGAAAGTACATGGATGCTATGACTGCTCTTTGATCAGACTGCTTGCAGACGTATTACCTTTAGACCTTGATGCTTCACAGAGGACCTTTATTATTACTGCTTCAACCCAGCTGAAGCTGGCTGGGACTATCACTAGATTACTGAAAAGGAGACTGAAGCAGGCACCAAAATGATGACTTGTCCAGAGTTAATGGCTTCCTTACTCAGCCACATTTCCTATATGTACTAAGGAGATGCTGGGGGGTAAGTCATGTGCTATCATAGAAAAGTAGTAACCTAGAAGCCAGATAGACATGGGTCTTGAGTTTGCCACGGGTTCATTGAGTAACCTTGAGCAAGTCAGTCTCCCTGGGCCTCAGATGCCTTATGTATGCAATGCAGGGTCTAGAACAGCGGTCCCCAACCTTTTGGTACCAGGGACCGGTTTCATGGAAGATAGTTTTCCACAGACTGGTCGTGGGGTGGTTTGGGGATAAAACTGTTCCATCTCAGATATCAGTCATTAGTTAGAGTCTCATAAGGAGTGCGCAACATGCACAGTTCACAATAGGATTCTTACTCCTATGAGAATCTAATGCTGCCACTGATCTGACAGGAGGCGGAGCCCAGGCTGTAATACTTAGACTCGCCTGCAGCTCACCTCCGGCTGTGTGGCTCAGTTCCTAACAGGCCACTGACCAGTACTGGTCCCCAGCCTAGGGGTTGTGGACCCCTGGTCTAGAATAGATTATGAATAAGGTTCCTTCTAGGATTAATATCCTGAGTCAAAGTAACAGTCAAAGTTGTGTAAATGGTTTTAATAACAATGCTTTTTT
>NW_016895796.1:0-277 GCF_001698545.2 Rhinopithecus bieti | reverse complement strand
GTATGTGTATGTGTGTATGTGTGTGTGTGTGTATGTGTGTATATGTGTGTGTATGTGTGTTATGTGTGTGTGTATGTGTGTGTATGTGTGTGTGTTATGTGTGTGTGTATGTGTGTGTATGTGTGTTGTGTGTATGTGTGTGTATGTGTGTGTATGTGTATGTGTGTATGTGTGTGTGTGTGTATGTGTGTATATGTGTGTGTATGTGTGTTATGTGTGTGTGTATGTGTGTGTATGTGTGTGTGTTATGTGTGTGTGTATGTGTGTGTATGTGTGT
>NW_016895795.1:0-1017 GCF_001698545.2 Rhinopithecus bieti | reverse complement strand
AAAACGCTACTTCAAAATCTATGTCCTCAGCACTGTTGAAATGCAAAGACATACATAAAGCAAAATTCATGGCATAAATGGGAGGAGGTCCACAATAATCAACAAATGAGTAAAAGTTTTCCCAAATGATTAGATACTAATGAACTGTGTTTCATGTTTTATTTAACTACCCATGAAGTTTTTTCCTCTATATAGTTTTAGGATTTTCCCCCCTACTGTTGCTTACTTCTTCCACTGTTTTCTATTGAATTTACTTCAATTAGCAATTTTCCATTTTAGAGTATTACATATTCGTTTTAGATCCCACATGTAAAACACATAATGGAAGCTTTCTAATTCAAATTAACTTTTAATTTTGTTTAATTACTAACTCTTATTAACATATCTCCATGAAATGCAGAGCATTTAGAAAATAATTAAAGGATTGACAATTGTCCTGTGTTTTAGTTTTGATGCAATATACCATTGTAGACAATCAATTTGCAAAACTTTACAAATTGTGATTTATGGTTTAATGATTCCCATGCAGATTTAAAGTAATGAAATCAAGATCCAATAGAAAGGGCAGATCCTAATACAGAAAAGCAAACAAACAAACAAACACATTATTTAGAAATGGAGACACTGAGAGATTTGGGCTTGTTTTCAGTTTAGTGAAATACCTAAGCATTTTATAATATTTTCTAAGCTTCATGGGGCGTTTAGAAGACAATGAGTTTGAAAAAAAGAGAATCTTTTCAAATAAAGACACTTGTTTCCAAATTCAATACTATATAGAAAAGTTGCCTGCAGAGGACACTAGTCAAGTGCAGTAAACTTCAAAAGAAGAAAGGTTTTCCTACTGGGTTTTATCTCACAGGAATCCAAGAAAACTGCCATGTTCACTGTGTTTGCAGATATCTGAAAAAAACATTTAGACTTTTTTTTTGAAAACTCATCTGTAAAGTACTGTTTTCTTAAACTAAACCTTATGGAAAAACTGCGGACAAAAAAATGTGTTCTTTTCTTGCTACTTTA
>NW_016895794.1:0-910 GCF_001698545.2 Rhinopithecus bieti | reverse complement strand
AGAATATAGAAGATATGAATAACACTATCAACCAACTTGACTTAATTGATACTTATAGAGCACTCCACCCAACAAAAGCAGAATGTACTTTCTTTCCAAAAGCATACAGCACACTTACCAAGATAGACCATATTCTGGGTCATAAAACAAGTTTCAATAAATTTAAAGGAATTCAAGTTATGTAAAGTATATACAAAGTATATTCTATGACTATAATGAATTTAAATTAGAAACCAATAACAGAAAGATCTCTGGAAAATGCCTAGATATCTGGAAACTAAATAACACACTTCTAAATAATCCGTAAGTCAAAGAAGAGGTCAAAAGAAAATTAGAATGTATTTATAAATGAATGAAAATGAAAACTCAAGATAATAGGACTCATAGGATGCCACTAAATGCCTATATTAGAAAGCAATAATGCTCTTGAATTATTTAGGGTTCTCCAGAGAAACAGAACCAATAGGATAGATAGATAGATAGATAGATAGATAGATAGATAGATAGATAGATATAGGGATATAGAGATAGATAGATATGGAGATATATAAAAGATATTTATTATGAGAGATTGGCTTACATGATTATGGAGGCTAAGAAGTCCCAAGATCTGCTGTCTGTAAGCTGGAGTCCCAGGAAAGCCAGCCAGGTAGTTCCAGTCCAAACCCAAAGGCCTGAGAATGAGGGAGCCGATGGTGTAAGTTCCAGTTCGAGGGCCCAAGAACCAGGACTGCTGATGTCTGAGAGCAAGTGAAAAGAATATTCCAGCTCAAGCAGAGAGAGCACATTTGCTCTTCCTCCACACTTTTGTTCTATCAGGCCCTTAAAAGATTGGATAATGCCCACTTGTGTTGGTGAGGGCAATCTTCTTTACTCCATCTGTCAATTCAAATGTTAATCTCTTCTGGAA
>NW_016895793.1:0-1244 GCF_001698545.2 Rhinopithecus bieti | reverse complement strand
AGAGCGAGACTCCATCTAAAAAAAAAAAAAAAAAAAAGATATGGTGGTCTAGCCATGTTGCCCAGGATGGTCTTCAACTCCTGGCTGTAAGCTAATCCTCCTGCCTAGGCCTCCCAAAGTGCTGGGATTACAGGCATGAGCCACAGTGTCTGGCTCCTGCATTACTTTTCTGATCATGTTGTCCCCAGCCTCAGCTGTGATTGGCTCCAAACCCCAGCTTCCAGCCAACACCTCATCTTTCGGTTACAGTGATTGGCTCAGGAGTGAGTGTGTAACACAACCAGAGCCAATGAGAGGCAAGGACACTTGCTGGGGATTCTGGGAAAGTACATTTCCCTTTTCTTTCTTGGAAGCAACTGAAAGAGACTGCCGAGCTGGCCCTAAAGGGTGTGGGTAGGAGAATGGGAGAAATGGCAGTGACTGCTTTGTGGACTACTGGGGAAGGATTGGGGCTTTAGCTGCCATGTGGAGCCTGAATATAAAGCCCGGGCAGCCAGTGATGGTAGAGGAAAGGCACGAGAGCCTTGGTGGGGTCTAGTGGGTGCCTGGATCAAGCCTCACCTGAAACAGTGAGCTTTTCAGTTATGTGGGTCTGTATTTACTGTGAAAACGAAGATGATATTAAGTTGGTGCAAAAGTAATTGTGGTTTTGCCATTAAAAGTAACTGCAAAACCATAGTTATTTTATACCAACCTAAATAATATGTGACATTGTGTAGCTCCTACTGTCAGACCCTTATTTTTTTTCTTTTTTTGGGAGGATGGACTCTTGCTCTGTTACTCAGGCTGGAGTCCAGTGGCACAATCTTGGCTGACTACAACCTCTGCCTCCCGGGTTCAAGTGATTCTCCTGCCTCAGCCTCCTGAGTAGCTGGGATTACAGGCGTGTGCCACCACACCCAACTAAGTTTTATACTTTTAGTAGAGATGGGGTTTCACCATGTTGGCCAGGCTGGTCTCTGTTGAGGGAAGTCAGGGACCCTGAATTCAGGGACTGGATGAAGCCACGGCAGAAGAACATACATTGTGAAGATTTCATGGACGTTTATTAGTTCCCCAAATTAATACTTTTATAATTTCTTATGCCTGTCTTTACTGCAATCTCTGAACATAAATTGTGAAGATTTCATGGACATTTATCACTTCCCCGAACAATACTCTTATAATTTCCTATGCCTGTCTTTACTTTAATCTCTGAATCCTGTCATCTTTGTAAGCTGAGGATGTATGTCACCTCAGGAGCC
>NW_016895791.1:0-606 GCF_001698545.2 Rhinopithecus bieti | reverse complement strand
TCATATTGACAGGATCAAATTCACACATAACAATATTAACCTTAAATGTAAATAGGGGAAAATGCCCCAATTAAAAGACACAGACTGGTGAGAGGTGACAGTGTGCTAGCAGCCCTCACTCTCAGTGCCTCCTCGACCTCGGCACCCACTCTGGCAGCGCTTGAGGAGTCCTTCAGCCCACCACAGCACCATGGGAGTCCCTCTCTGGGCTGGCTGAGGCTGCAGCCACCTCCCTCTGCTTGCAGGGAGGTGTGGAGGGAGAGGCGCGGGCAGGAACCGGGCTGTGCTCCCCAGCCAATGTGAGTTCCAACGGCGTGGGTGCGGGCTCAGCGGGCCCTGCACACAGAGCTGCTGGCCGGCACCTCCACCCAGGGCAGTGAGGGGCTTAGCACCTGGGCCAGCAGCTGCGGAGGTTGCGCCAGGTCCCCAGCAGTGCTGGCCCTCTGGCACCACACTCAAATCTCAAATTTTCGCCAGGCCTTAGCTGCCTCCCTGACGGGCACCGCCCCTGCTCCGTGGCCCCGGTCCCTTCCACAGCCCAAGGGCTGAGGAGTGCAGGTGCAGCTGGGGACTGGTGGGCAGCTCCGCCTGCAACCCTAGTGCAGG
>NW_016895790.1:0-274 GCF_001698545.2 Rhinopithecus bieti | reverse complement strand
AAGACGCGGATCCACTCCTCCTCCCCGGGCTGGGGGGGAGGGGACCGATCCCCCCCCCCTCCAAGCTCCACCTAATTTTTTGTATTTTAGTAGAGATGCGGTTTCAACACGTTAGCCAGGATGGTCTCGATCTCCTGACCTCACGATCCACCTGCCTCGGCCTCCCAAAGTGCTGGGATTACAGGTGTGAGCCATTGCGCCCAGCCCTCTGTTATTCTTTTCTTTTCCACATTCAGGTTTTGTTCAAAGTATCTTCTGGAAGTATCCACTAAGT
>NW_016895789.1:0-275 GCF_001698545.2 Rhinopithecus bieti | reverse complement strand
CTCTCACACCTAGACTAATTTAACCACCTGTTTTAAAAGAGTATGATATTTGAGGAAAAAAGTGGCTTTTATTTTAATTATTTAAATTTTAATTTGAAATTACAATGACAAACTATTAATTTTCTCTTTATTTTAAGATACAATATATGTATCTTAAAATACATGTATTTGTATTTTGTATGTATAATGTATGTATTTACATAATGTATATGTAAAATACATTATACATACAGAATACATAGAGGGACCCATTTGCACTGATATATGTATCCTAG
>NW_016895788.1:0-274 GCF_001698545.2 Rhinopithecus bieti | reverse complement strand
CTAAATAGCTCTTATTATTTTGAGATATGTTCCATCAATACCTACTTTACTGAGAGTTTTCACATGAAGAATGCTGAATTTTATCAAAGGCCTTTTCTGCATCTATTGAGATAATCATTTGGTTTTGTCTTTGGTTCTGTTTTGTGATGGATTATGTTTATTGATTTGTATATGTTGAACCAGCCTTGCATCCCAGAGATGAAGCCAACTTGATCGTGGTGGATAAGTTTTTTGATGTGCTGCTGGATTTGGTTTGCCAGTATTTTATTGAGAA
>NW_016895787.1:0-606 GCF_001698545.2 Rhinopithecus bieti | reverse complement strand
TTTGTTGTTTCCTTCTGAGCAAAGCTGATCCTCTTGGCTTCCTATCCTCAGTCGTGGCATTAGCAGATAAAAGACGGGAAACAGGCAAAGAGCAGCAGCCTTTGAGTTTGCCAGTTGATTCACTATACTTGCTATTATATTTTAGATCATTTTCCTTTTGCAGTGTTTTTTTTTTTTTTTTTAATCTGTAAATGCACAACACGAACTTAAACAGACTCTAGAGAAATATCTTTAAGACTGTCTCTGCTGTCTGCACATCCACAGCTTGGGAATTGAGCATGAGATAAATATTGTGTTTGCTTCTATTTCTTGATAATATTAACGAGGCTTATGTTTCTGGTAGCTGTCACGATGACTATTAACACTTTGCTGCGTGTGTGTAGGGGTGGGGTCTTTACTTTATCAGAGGTTGCACAAGGGCTTGTTTTATCTTTGAAGCTGGATTCTGAACACAGCTTCCGAATTTCCAGCAGTCATTTGCCAGTCTTATTTTTTCAAGTGTGACTGGCTTCCCCCCCCCCCCCTTTCTCCTGTCTGGAAGAGCTGGAATGTATTTCAATGAGTCTGTAGCTGGCAAGAGGACAGACAGCAAGATCGGGTTTTAAA
>NW_016895786.1:0-605 GCF_001698545.2 Rhinopithecus bieti | reverse complement strand
AAAAGAGAACATTATATTAGGAAATCCAAAACGTGAAACACAAGCAATAGACTTTTGTTATAGGAGCTAACAAATTATCACTTATGACATAAAATAACTACACAACTGCTAAGAAACATTCTAATTCTAAATACTAGGGTTTAACATTACATCATTCAAGTCATAAAGTAAAATCTAGCATTTTGTTTTCTCTTTCTGAGGAAAGTAGTATTTAAGCAGGCAGAATAAAACTAAAATTTTTAAATGCTTATTTTACATAAATATGTAAACTGTGATGCAGAATATATTACAATTATTAACCATGTCAAATCATTAATTAGGAAAAACATGAAAGAAGCATAAAATATGCAGATTATTAAAGTCTGTGCATAATTGTTATAATGAATCATTATATATTCAAGGCATCAAAGTTCAGTTTTTACAAATTAAAAAATGTTCAGAATGTTAATGAATTAATTTTTAATATTTCTTTGCTTAGCAAAATATGTTTCAATCATAATATTGGTTCCAATGTGTTCTTTAAGAGTATGAAATATTTCTGATTTTCATGCATGAACCAGATCCCTTTTTTTGTTGTAACTGGATAATTACAGATATATACGTAA
>NW_016895785.1:0-227 GCF_001698545.2 Rhinopithecus bieti | reverse complement strand
AGTACAGGAAGGGCCATTTTTTCTTTCTGATGGTGGACTGGATCCTTTTCATTTTTTATCCAAGTGGCCCAAATGACACAAGACCAGTATCCACATTCATTTCCACACAGTCCTAATTCATGACAAATGTACTTATTTTGGTCACATAGCCTTTTCCCAACTAAAAGAGCCACATCCCCTTCCTAACTTATTACTATTAATGACAGCACAGGCATCAAATTTTAAGG
>NW_016895784.1:0-227 GCF_001698545.2 Rhinopithecus bieti | reverse complement strand
AATAAATATATCTAACATGAAGCATTTTCACAGAAATCTTCTTTCCAGTTTTGTCTCAGGATATTTCCTTTTCACCATAGCCGTCACTATTCTCGTGAATATCTCTTGGTAGCTTTTCCCCAAAAGGGATTCCGGAATCCTCTAGGAGAAGAAACCTATGTTTCTGTGAGTGGAATAAACACGTCACAAAGCAGCTCCTCAGAAAGTTTCTCTTCATTTTCTATCTG
>NW_016895783.1:0-226 GCF_001698545.2 Rhinopithecus bieti | reverse complement strand
GTTTCCTGACTTTTTAATGATTGCTTCGAACTGGAGTGAGATGGTATCTCACTGTGGTTTTGATTTGCATTTCTCTAATGACCAGTGATTATAAGCTTTTTTTCATATGTTTCTTGGCCATATAAATGTCTTCTTTTAAAAGTGTCTGTTCATATCCTTCACTCACTTTTGATGGGATTGTTTTTTTCTTGTGAATTTAAGTTTCTTGTAGATTCTGGATATTAGC
>NW_016895782.1:0-1245 GCF_001698545.2 Rhinopithecus bieti | reverse complement strand
TTATTTATTTATTTATTTATTTATTATTTTGAGACAGAGTCTCGCTCTGTCACCCAGACTGGAGTTCGGTGGCATGATCTCAGCTCACTGTAACCTCCGCCTCCAGGGTTCAAGTGATTCTCCTGCCTCAGCCTCCCGAATATGTGGGATTACGGGCACCGGTCACCACACCTGGCTAACTTTTGTATTTTAGCAGAGACAGGTTTTCACCATGTTGGCCAGGATGGTCTTGATCTCTTGACCTTTTGATCTGCCTGCCTCTGCCTCCCAAAGTGCTGGGATTACAGGCGTGAGCCACCCCGTACCTGGCCAACATTTTCTGTTTAAAATTGAGATGATTGCAGATCTTGTTGTCAGAGCTTTCTCTCTATTACCACAGCCTTTTAAAATAAAATTTCTCTTTACTTGAGTTCAGGATTGTTTTATTTGTAATATTCACTGTTGCTATCATTATTCTTAATGTTTAACAATAGAAAACTGCATATTACAGAAATTAATTTAGCAAGCATTACATGCATAATAATGTTGATGGTAGAATTTTAATATAGGTCTGTATCACACAGATTTCCACTCATCATATAGGCTATTATACTGCCTCAAATGTGATAATATTTATTAGAAAGAGTTACGTGCTTGAAAACATTATGTGGAGTTTTCCATTAATCTTTTACTATATTCACCACCCTTGTTAATTGTGGAAATGGGTCTAACCAAGCCACCCTTGAGTACAATTGTTAGGCATATATACTTTTTTGGGCACTTGACCACATGTGTCGATAATGTTCAAATAGTAGAGACCATATGCCTCTGACACTCAGTGTACAAATACTGTCTCTCGGCTCTCTGGCAGACTTCTCTGTGATACCCCATCCTCAATAGGGAGGGTAGTTTGGGTTTAGCCTTTCTTCTGGACCCCGTTTGGCATTTCCTCCCTCATATCCCTAAAATGTGATCTAATAATCACACTCCAAAATGTATTACAACTTAGGAGACTAGGAGGACACAATTCTTAAATCCAAATTAATGAACTTAAATCCCATTGGATGAAATTGCAGGAATTTGAGCAAGTGAGACTTCTTAGAAATGTGAGTATTCTATTTCCTCAGTTCAAATTATACTACAGAAGTAAAACAAAACAAAAAAAAAAAAAGTCAAATTATCTGTAGTCTTTGCTTAAGCATCTGTCTCCAAAATCCTACTACTTTGCACTTTTATTTCAGGCTAAGTGAATTTGTGCCTCTCGGT
>NW_016895781.1:0-907 GCF_001698545.2 Rhinopithecus bieti | reverse complement strand
CCTCAGATACCACAAAACAGTGATTTCAAACTGCTCAATCCAAAGAATGGTTTAACACTTTTAGACGAATACACACATCGCACAGTAGTCGCTCAGAACGTTTCTCTGCTGGTTTCATCGGAAGACGTTTCCTCATTCACCACAAGCCTCCAGGCATCACTAAATATCCCTTCACAGATTCTTCAAAGACAGAGTTTCAAAACTGGGCAACATAGACTAAGCATTAACTCTGTGAAGTGAATGCACATATCAGAGGGCAGATTCTTGGAACGCTTCTTCCTCGATTTTATTTCAGTATATTTCACTATTCGCCATAGTCCTAAATGCGTTCCAAAATATCACTTTTCGCTTTCACAGGAACAGTATGCAAACACTGCCTTGTGAGAAAGAGGTATAACTCCCTGAGTGGAAGCTTTTATGCAGTTTTCTCGGAAGATATCTCCTCTTTCACCGTAGGCCTGAATGTGCTCCCGAATGTCCCTTTGCGGATCTCTGCATGATGGAGTTTCCAAAGTGCATAAAATAGTTAAAGTTTTAAAATGCGAGATGAATAAATATATATAACACAAATCAGTTTCACAGAAATCTTCTTTTCAGTTTTGTCTGAGGATATTTCCTTTTCACCATTGTTGTCACTATGCTCCTGAATGTCCCTTCGCGGATCTGTACATGACGGAGTTTACAAACTGCATAATATAATTAAAGTTTTAACTTTGTGAGATGAAGAAATATTTCTAACACAAAGCAGTTTCACAGAAATCTTCCTTCCAGTTTTTGTCTGAGGATATTTCCTTTTTCACCATAGTCGTCGCCATACTCCCGATTATCTCTTGGTAGCTTTTTCTCCAAAAAGGATTCCGGAATCCTCTAGGAGAAGAAAACTCTCTTTCTGTGAGTGGAATGCACA
>NW_016895780.1:0-1376 GCF_001698545.2 Rhinopithecus bieti | reverse complement strand
TACCCTTTCTTTGTGTTACAAACAATCCAATTTTAGTTATTTTAAAAGGTACAATAAATTACTGTTGGCTGTAGTCACCATGTTGTGCTATTAAGTAATAGATCTTATTCATTCTATCTAACAATAATTTTGTACCTATTAATCATCCCCATTCCCCTCCCCTGATACTACCCTTCCCATCCTCTGGTAACCATCATTTACTCTCTGTCTCCATGAGTTACATTGTCTTAATATTTTAGCAATGATAAATAAGTGAGAACATGTGAAGTTTGTATTTCTGTGCCTGGCTTATTTCATTTAACATAATCACCTTCAGCTGTGTCCATGTTGCTGCAAATTATGAGATCTCATTCTTTTCCATGGCTGAATAGTACTCCATTGTGTATATGTACCACATTTTCTTCCTCCATTTGCCTGTTGACAGACACTTAGGTTGCTTCTAAATCTTGGTTATTGTGAATAGTGCAGCAATAAACATGAGAGTGCAGATATCTCTTCAATATACTGATTTTCTTTCTTTTGGGTATATACCTAGCCGTGGAATTGCCAGATCCTATGGTAGTTTTATAGTTTTTTGAGGAACCTCCAAACTGTTCTCCATAGCAGTTGCATTAATTTACATACCCACCAACAGTGTATGAGGGCTCACTTTCCTCCACATTCTTGCCAGCATTCGTTATTGTGTGTATTTTGGATAAAGCTGTTCTAACTGGGGCAAGATTATAGTGCCACGTAGTTTTGATTTGCATTTCTCTGATGATCAATGATGTTGAGTACCTTTTCCTGTGCCTCTTTGCATAGGAAACAGGCATAGGACATTTGTATGTCTTCTTTTAAGTAATGTCTATTTATATCTTTTGTTCATTTTAAACCAGATTATTAGTTTTTTTTTCTGATTTAGTTAATATATTCCTTGTTATTAATCCCTCGTCAGGTGGGGTAGCTTGTAAATATTTTCTCCCATTCTGTGTGCTGTCTTTTCACTTCACTAATTATTTCTTTTGCTGTGCAGAAAGTTTTAGTTTGATATCATCCCATTTGTCCATTTTTTGCTTTGGTTCCCTGTGCTTTTGGAGTATTACTCAAGAAGTCTTTGATCATTCCACATGTCCTGGAGAGTGTCCTCAATGTTTTCTTGTAGCAGTTTCATAGTTTAGAGTTTTAGATTTAAGCACGTAGTCCATCTTGATTTCATTGTGGAATATGGTGAGAGATGGGAGTATAATCCCATTCTTTTGCATATGGCTATCCAGCTTCCTCAGCATCATTTAATGAAGAGACTGTCTTTTCCCCAATGTGTGTTCGCACCTTTGTCAAAAAGAGGTCACTGGCCGGGCGCGGTGGCTCAAGCCTGTAATCCCAGCACTTTGGGAGGC
>NW_016895779.1:0-257 GCF_001698545.2 Rhinopithecus bieti | reverse complement strand
AGATGTAGAAACTGAGATTTTGGCAGCTTCTATCAGAAACTAATGAGCTTTGGGAAACCCAGCTGACGCAGAGTTTGGTAGATTACTATACAAGCTACAGGGTGTCTAACACCTGTAGTGAACCGACTTCAAGATGGAACATGGAAACTGACCAGAGGTAGCCTTATAATTACTTATAAGATTATTCGACAGTATTAAAAAAAAAAAAAAAACCTGCCCAATCTAATATTATTCAGTATATCTAAACTTTACCTTTC
>NW_016895778.1:0-250 GCF_001698545.2 Rhinopithecus bieti | reverse complement strand
CCCCAGAGACAGGACGGACACCCCAGAGACGGGACAGACACCCCAGAGACGGGACAGACGTCCCAGAGACGGGACGGACACCCCAGAGACGGGACAGACGCCCCAGAGACGGGACAGACACCCCAGAGACGGGACGGACGCCCCAGAGACAGGACAGACACCCCAGAGACGGGACGGACGCCCCAGAGACAGGACAGACGCCCCAGAGACAGGACAGACACCCCCAGAGACAGGACAGACACCCCCAGAG
>NW_016895777.1:0-1722 GCF_001698545.2 Rhinopithecus bieti | reverse complement strand
ACAGAAAAATGCCCTTAGACTGTATTGTTTCACAAATGCTTCTAACGAATTCCTTTATAGAATCATGCCAGTGCAGAGCTAATTTAACTCAGTTTTCAATGGAAACTAAAGAGATCTGTAATCTATTGCCTATCATTTCTTTCTCAAATACAACACAGCCAACTTTCATTTTAATTATTTTGTAGCTTATTCAGAAAATAGTGCTAACATTAGGGAAGAATTAAATCATCTTCACTTGCATGTTAGCAATTTCATATAAGATTTGGGTCATATTAAGCTGTTCAAAAGGCATCTTGGTAATGATTCGTTTTCTTTAAAATAAATATGGTGTATGTGTGTGTTGTGTGAGAATGCGCACCTAATCAGATCACACTATAAAGCAAAACTTGGCAAATTATAGCTCTTTGGCCAAATCCAGATCATCACTTGTTTTGTAAATAAAGTCTTATTAAAATACAACCATGCTCATTCATATATGTATGATCTATGACTGCTTTTGCAATACAACAGCAAAGTTGAGGAGTTTGACAGTGACTATATGGTTCACAACCCCTAAAATAATTACAATCTGGCTCTTTACAAAAGACATCTGCTGACCCCTGATATAAAGGATCAGACTTAGATATCATTTGCTAAAATGTCCACCCGATATCAAAATATATACATGCAAGCAAAATAAAATGTTAAGCAAGTAATATTTCTGGCAAGGGATTACAGTTATCATAATCGCCAACCCTTACTAGCAATAAACAGGCACATTGGTGAGAGGTAATATGCACAGATTCAATGTAGCATGTTTAGTGTCTCTTTCGTATAGATAGACTAAGAAAATTTGTAAATCACCTTTGTCAATTTTCATAGTGTTCTCTGGAACTATACACACATGGGCTGCATCTGCACAATGTGTAAAGATTTTTTAAATAGAAATTCAGTCAACTGGTTATTTTGTATATAAATTAGGTGAACCTAATTTTATTTCTCGTATAGAATAGCTTGGAATGTTTTACTGCAGTATGCCCTTGAACAAAAGGTCAGTAGTCAGTCAATTGAAGTTTCATAGACAGCTTGAATGACTGAGAGTCAGCCTTATTTAGTAGATATAACTCAATAGGTTTTCTGAGAGAAGTCAAGTATCAATTCCTGATTATGCTTCTTAGCAACTGTGTCACCTTCAGCTAGTGGTTGCCCTCTCTGGGCATGTTTCTTCACGTGTTGATATCATATGTTTCACAAAGCTGAAGTCATGATTAGATGAAGTACTGTATATGTGATACCAATTATAACACCTGACACATAGCTGGCATTTATTAGAGGGTAATATCTTTCTCTTGACAAATTACTTTTATTATCCCAATCAATTATTCATATATATAAAGAACAGTTGAAACTGACATGAGTGTATTTTGAAACTTACGGAAATTGAAACATATACTCCAGATTGGCAGGGTCAAACGGAAATAAATGAAAATCCAGGGAAGGGGAGCAGGGAAAACAAACACAGCTGCCAGAAAGCTATACTGATGTAGGCAGAATAGAACTTTCACATTACTGATTGCTTTATTTATCAATGAAACAATGGAGAGTCTGCTCGGTTTTGTTTTTTCTTTTCTTTTTCTTTCTTTTATTGTTTTGCATGATAGAAACTACATGTTCATATATGTCATCGAGACAACAGACTTGTCCTGGGCTTGGCAGAAACCCAGTTGAAACTACTTTTTAAAT
>NW_016895776.1:0-257 GCF_001698545.2 Rhinopithecus bieti | reverse complement strand
GGGTTGGTTTGAAAAAAAAAAAGGTGACGTTTTGAACATACAGAAAAGTAGACAATAAAATAGACACCTATGTGCCAAACACTGCATAACTAACACACAAATTTGTTTTTTGATGCTGTTTTTTGTTTTGAGATGGGGTCTTGCTATGTTGCCCAGGCTGGTCTCAAACTTCTTGGCTCAAGTGATCCTCCTACCTCAGACCTCCTGAGTAACTGGGATGGAGCACAGATTTAATACAGGCTAGCATTTTACCAATT
>NW_016895775.1:0-256 GCF_001698545.2 Rhinopithecus bieti | reverse complement strand
TGGGGCAGGCGCCGGCTATCACCCAAATGAGGGCTGTCTAGGAAGCTGTGCTGGAGCCTCTGAGGGGATGCCTCCTCCCTTACCTCGGGAGCTATGACGGTAGAGGCTGCAGTGCAGACCAGACCTGTTCTAGCAGTGCCAGGTGAAGAGAAGGGAAATGGGCAGAGCAAGTGGGGACTGCCTCCAGGGACCAGGCCTGTGGTATGTGTTCATCGGGTGGGGATAGGAAGTGGAAAGAGAGGGTGGGCCCAAATAT
>NW_016895773.1:0-256 GCF_001698545.2 Rhinopithecus bieti | reverse complement strand
ATGTGTGTGGTACGGGGTGGGTTGAGTGTGTTTGTGGTGCAGTGTGCATGGGTGGGTGGGTATGGATGTGTAGCCCACAAGGCTGTGAACATGAGTGTCTATTGGTGTGGGGAGAATATGCGGGGTGGGGATGTGAGTACCTGTGCACAATTAGTGTGCTGTTACCTCACAACAATAAGTTTAAAGCAAGAAGCTTTAAACTTCTTGTGAAATGTGTGAGAAGCTAAATGTGTGAGAAGCTAAAATGTGTGAGAAG
>NW_016895772.1:0-252 GCF_001698545.2 Rhinopithecus bieti | reverse complement strand
GAACAATACCACCTACTGTGTACAACTAGAGAAGTAGTTTCTTGGGTTCTCAGTGAAAGCCCTATGCGTTAGGAGTTTTAAGAACTGTTTTCTAGAAGTCAGCAAGGTAAAAGCAGGGCAGATCTTCCCCATGTAATCTGTGTGCTCATTGTCAGAGTTTAACCTAGTACTTCATATTTTGTTTTGAATTCTTGAGTTCATTTTATGTATAGTGGAGAAGATTTTGTTTTGATTTTGACTTGTCATGCTGTC
>NW_016895771.1:0-256 GCF_001698545.2 Rhinopithecus bieti | reverse complement strand
GCCTTCATAGCGATCCAAAATATCACTTGTGGGAGTCCACAAAACAGGGATAGCAAGGAGCTCCACGAAATACATGTCTAACTCTCTGAGATGAACTTGCACATCACAAGGGTTTCTCAGAAAGCTTCATTCTGGTTTCTATCCGAGGATATTTCCTTTGGCTGTATAGTCTTCAAAGCGATTCAAAATATCTGTTCTCAGATTCCACAGAAACAGGAGTAACAAACAGCTCCACAAAATACAGGTGTCAGGGAGT
>NW_016895770.1:0-256 GCF_001698545.2 Rhinopithecus bieti | reverse complement strand
TTCATTTCAACCTTGGTGAAACTGACAATTATGTGTCTTGGGGTTGCTCTTCTCGAGGAATATTTTGTGGTATTCTCTGTATTTCCTGAATTTGATTATTGGCCTGCCTTGCTAGGTTGGGGAAGTTCTCCTCAATAATATCCCGAAGAGTGTTTTATAACTTGGTTCCATTCTCCCCATCACTTTCAGGTACACCAATCAAACGTAGATTTGGACTTTTCCCATAGCCCCATATTTCTTGCAGGCTTTGTTCATT
>NW_016895769.1:0-1102 GCF_001698545.2 Rhinopithecus bieti | reverse complement strand
ATAGTATGTGGTGACCAGACACCTGTGTGACAAAAGGAAATGTCTTCTATAGAGAATCGGATAGAAGCTTTCTGCGCAACTCTTTTGTGATGTTTGTATTCATCTCATAGAGTTACATCATTCTTTAGGTTGAGCAGTTTGAAATCACTGTTTCTGTGGAATCTGAGAAAGGACATTTGGAAACTCTATTTTAGAATATCCTGAAAAAAAAATAAGCTCAGAGAGAAACCAGAAGGAAGCTTTCTGTGAAACTGCTCTGTGTCATGTGAATTCTGCTCACACAGTTAAGCTTCTCTTTTCACAGAGCAGTATCATGACACTGTTTTAGTCTGCGAAAGGATATTCTGGAACTTTTGAGGCTTATGGTGAGAAAGGAAACGTCTTTAGATGGAAACTGGAGAGAAGCTTTCTGAGGACCTGCTTTTGACGTGCGCATTCCCCTCAGAGAAATACACCTTTCTTCTAATATAGGATCACGGAATCCCTTTTGGAGAAAAGCTATCAAGAGATATTCGGGAGTATAGGGAGGGTTATGGTGAAAAGGAAATATCCTCAGAGAAGAACTGGAAAGAATATTTCTGTGAAACTTCTTTGTGTTAGATATATTTATTCATCTTGTATAGTTAAAACTTTGATTATATCACGCAGTTTGGAAACACCATCATGCACAGATTCTCGAAGGGACGTTTGGAGGCACATTCAGGCCTACAGTGAAAGAGAAGATATCTTCAGATAAAACTGGACAGAAGCTTTCTGAGAAACTACTTTGTGATGTATGTATTCCACTCAGGGAGTTATACCTCTTTTCTCACAAGGCAGTGTTTGAACACTGTTCCTGTGAAAACAAAAAAGTGATATTTCAGAACACATTGAGGACTATGGCAAGTAGTGAAATATACTGAAATAAAATCGGGGAAGATGCATTCAAAGAGTCTGCTCTCTGATATGTGCATTCATTTCACAGTGTTAATGCTTACTCTATGTTGCCCAATTACGAAACTCTGTCTTTGAAGAATCTGTGAAGGGATACTTAGTGACGCCCGGAGGCTTGTGCTGAGCGATGAAACGTCCTCCAATGAAACCTGAAGAGAAACGCTCTGAC
>NW_016895768.1:0-912 GCF_001698545.2 Rhinopithecus bieti | reverse complement strand
CAAGGAAAAGCTTAAACAATTTAAAGCTATACATTTATTTTAAATATTTAAAATATAATAAAATTAGCCATACAAATATATGATTTCTTAGATAGTATTTCTTAAGAAGAGGCTAAAGTACATAACTAAATTTTAAATACTGTGATTATTCACAAAAAAATACTACACAAAACCCCACAAAACTGTAGAGGGTATGCCAATAACAAAATCTGTGGAGAAATATTTGAGTGTCTGCAGTGTAGAAAATTTAAAGAGAGTAAAGAAGGCAAGGGATTCCAGGAGAGAGAAGGAATATTGCCAAGGACATGAATGAAGAACAAACATGTAGAATAAACATGTACTGTTTGTGTGAAAGTGAGGACAAGATTTTGTCTGACCCATACGGCATGCTGGAAACAGAGGGAAAGAAGCTTGGAGGATGCAGAGCTAAAAAACGTCTTAGAGTATAGAAGCCATGGAATACAGGAACTAATTGAAAGAATATAAACAGAGTAGGAGGAGGGAAAATAAAATTATTAGTTATTGAGTACTTTCCATGTCCTATCACCATTCTAGGCAATTTGCACACGTCATCTAATTTAATTCATCAAACAATCCTATGGAGTAGGGACTAATATTATCGCCCATTATCTGCATTAATGAATTGAAGCACGGAGAAATTAATTAACTTCTCAAATATTGTAAACAAGGAAGTAGGAGAGGCAAGATTCAAACTCACATGTGCCTCGCTCGACACCCTGCTTCCTTTCTACCATTCTTTGAATGATCACGGAGACAATAGTATACAGAATGGATTGCAGGAGGGGACAAAACAGGAGGTGAAGATCTCTTTTAGAGGATAGACCATTATATTTGAGGTAATTAGAGCCTAGATAGGGACAATGACTGTAAGAATGAAGATAGAGGATAGTT
>NW_016895767.1:0-912 GCF_001698545.2 Rhinopithecus bieti | reverse complement strand
GTCTAATGCTCTTTGTAGGTCTCTAAGAACTTGTTTTATGAATCTGGGTGCTCCTGTATTGGGTGCACATATATTTGGGGTATTTATATCTTCTTGCTGCATTGATCCCTTTACTATTATGCATTGACCTTCATTGTCTTTTTTTTTTTTTTTTTTTTCATTTTTTTTGGTTTAAAGTCTGCTTTATCAGAGACCAGGATTGCAATCCCTGCTTTTTTTTTCTTTACTTTTGCTTGGTTAATCTTCCTCCATCCCTTTATTTTGAGCCCATGTGTATCTTTGCATGTGAGATGAGTCTCCTGAATACAGCACACTGATGGATCTTGACTCTCTTTCAAATTTGCCAGTCTGTGTCTTGTAATTTGGGCACTTAGCCTGTTTAGATTTAAGGTTAATATTGTTATGTGTGAATTTGATCCTGTCATCATGATGCTAACTGATTATTGTACACATTAGTTGATGCAGTTTCTTAATAGTGGCATTGGTCTTTATATTTTGGTGTGTTTTGTAGTGGCTCATACCAGTTTCTCTTTTCGATATTTAGTGCTTCCTTCAGGAGCTATTGTAAGGCAGGCTTGGTGGTGACAAAATCCCTCAGCATTTGCTTGTTTGCAAATAATTTTATTTCTCCTTCATTTATGAAGCTTAGTTTGGCTGGATATGAAATTCTAGGTTGAAAATTCTTTTCTTTAAGAATGTTGAATACTGGCCCCCACTCTCTTCTGGCTTGTAGGGCTTCTGCCGAGAGATTCACTGTTAGTCTGATGGGCTTCCCTTTGTGGGTAACCAGACCTTTCTCTCTGGCTGCCTTTAACATTTTTTCCTTCACTTCTTCCTTGGTGAATCTGACGATTGTGTGTCTTTGGTTTGCTCTTCTCGAAGAGTAGCTTTGTGGTGTTCTCTGTATTTCCT
>NW_016895766.1:0-604 GCF_001698545.2 Rhinopithecus bieti | reverse complement strand
TTAGTTTTAGATCCTTGAGGAATCGTCACACTGTCTTATACAATGGTTGAACTAATTTACACTCTCACCAACAGTGTGAAAGAATTCCTATTTCTCCACAGCCTCTCCAGCATCTGTTGTTTCCTGACTTTTAATGATCACCATTCTAACTGGCATGAGATGGTATCTCACTGTGGTTTTAATTTGCATTTCTCTAATGACCAGTGATGATAGGGTTTTTTTCATATGTTTGTTGGTTGCATGAATGTCATCTTTTGAGAAGTGTCTGTTCATATCCTTTGCCCACTTTTGATGGGGTTGTTTTTTTCTTGTAAATTTGTTTAAGTTCTTTACAGATTCAGGACATTAGCCCTTTGTCAGAAGGACAAATTGCAAAATTTTCTCCTGTTCTGTAGGTTGCCTGTTTACTCTGATGATAGTTTCTTTTGCTGTGCAGAAGCCCTTTAGTTTAATTAGATCCCATTTGTCTATTTTGGCTTTTGTTGCCATTGCTTTTGGTGTTTTAGACATGAAGCCCTTGCCCATCCTATGTCCTGAATGGTATTGCCTAGGTTTTCTTCTAGGATTTTCTTGTTTTAGGTCTTACCTGTAAGTCTTTAATCCA
>NW_016895765.1:0-607 GCF_001698545.2 Rhinopithecus bieti | reverse complement strand
AACTGCATGGAAACTGAACAACTCGTGAATGACTGCTGGGTAAATAGCAAAATGAAGGCAGAAATAAATAAGTTCTTTGAAACCAATAGCAACAAAGACACAATATACCAGAATCTCTAGGACACAGCTAAAGGAGTGTTTAAAGGGAAATTTATAGCACTAAATGCCCACAGGAGAAAGTGGGAAGGATCTAAAATCGACACCCTAACATCACAATTAAAAGAACTAGAGAAGCAAGAGCAAACAAATTCAAAAGCTAGCAGAAGACAAGAAATAAATAAGATCAGAGCAGAACTGAAGGAGATAGAGACACGAAAACCCTTGAAAAAAATCAATGAATCCAGGAGCTGGTTTTTTGTAAAGGTTAACAAAATAGACCGCTAGCCACACTAATAAAGAAGAAGAACAGAAGAATCAAATAGACACAATAAAAAATGATAAAGGGGATAGTACCACTGATCCCACAGTAATACAAGTTACCATCAGAGAATACTTCAAACACCTATATGCAAATAAACTAGAAAATCTAGAAGAAATGGATAAATTCCTGGACACATAAACCTCCCAACACTAAACCAGGAAGAGGCCAAATCCCTGAATGAACCAA
>NW_016895764.1:0-905 GCF_001698545.2 Rhinopithecus bieti | reverse complement strand
GAAAGCTTTTTTCTAGTTTTGTCTGAGGATATTTCCTTTGTCACTATAAGCTTCAATGCCCTCTGAAATATCCCATTGCAGATGTCAAGTAAACAGTGTTAGCACACTGCTCAATGAAAAGAACAGTGTTACGCTGTCAGATGAATTCACACATCACAAAGCGCTTTCTCAGAAAGCTTCTGTTTGGTTTTATTTGAGGATATTTCCTTTGTCACCATAGGCTTCATTGAGCTACCAAATATCCCATTGCAGGTTCCACCAAAACGGTGTTAGCAAACTGCTCCATGAAAAGTAAGGTGTAAATCTGTGAGATGAATTCACACATTAAAACGAACTTTCTCAGAAATCTTCTTTCTAGTTTTTTTCTGTGGATATATACTTTTCACCATAGGCCTCAATGCTCTCCTAAATGTCCCTTTGTAGATTCCATGAAAACATTGTTAGCAAACTGTTCCATGAAAAAAAAGGTGTAACTCTGTGAGATGAATTCACACATCACAAAGAACTGTCTCAGAAAGCTTCTTTCTAATTTTATATGAGGATATTTCCTTTGTGAAAATATTCTCCAATGCACTCCAAAACATCCCTTCTCAGATTCCCTGAAAACAGTGTGGCCAAAATGCTCCATGAACAGAAATGTGTAACTCTGTGAGATGAATTCACAAATCACAAAGCAGTTTCTCAGAAAGTTTATTTCTAGTTTTTTTCTGTGGATATATACTTTTCACCATAGGCCTCAATGCTCTCCTAAATGTCCCTTTGTAGATTCCATGAAAACATTGTTAGCAAACTGTTCCATGAAAAAGAAGGTGTAACTTTGTGAGATGAATTCACACATCACAAAGCAGTTTCTCAGAAAGCTTCTTTTGGGTTTTGTCTGAGGATATTTCCCTTGTCAACATAGG
>NW_016895763.1:0-603 GCF_001698545.2 Rhinopithecus bieti | reverse complement strand
TAAACCCAAATACTTACAGCCAACTGATCTTTAACAATGCAAACAGAAACATAAAGTGGAGAAAGGGCACCCTTTTCAACAGATGATGCTGGGATAATTGGCTAGCCACATGCAAGAGAAGGAAACTGGATCCTCATCTCTCACCTTATAGAAAATCAACTCAAAATGGATAATACAAAATCAACTCAAGATGGATTACGGACATTTGTTGAATAGCGTGTCCTTTCCCCAATGTAACCTCTTACTGTAACCTCTGCCTCCCAGGTTCCAGTGATTCTCCTGCCTCAGCCTCCAGAGTAGCTGGGATTAGAGGCACCTGCCACCACGCCCGGCTAATTTTCTAATTTTAGTAGATACAAGGTTTCACCATATTGGCCAGGCTTGTCTCAAACCCCTGACCTCAGGTGATCTGCTCGCCTCGGCCTCCCAAAGTGCTGGGATTACAGACACGAGTCACTGCACCCAGTTGGTTCCATAAAATTTTAGGATTATTTTGTATTTCTATAAATAATATCACTTATACTTTATTAGAGATTACATTGAATTTGTACATCATTTTGGATAGTATGAACATTTTAACAATATTATTTATTTCAATCTATG
>NW_016895762.1:0-907 GCF_001698545.2 Rhinopithecus bieti | reverse complement strand
CCTGCGACTATCTCAACAGGGGAGGTGGTGTTTTCCAGAGAGGGTAGACAGCAGGATCAACAGAGCTAGAGGGAGAGCCCTAGGCCAGGGCAGATTAAGAGTGTTTGTAATCTCAGGCAATGGGCTCTTTATTATCCCAATGACTCATTCTGCAAGCCCAGAAGACTGTAGGCGCTGGATACAATGGCAGTGTTGCAGAAAAGGCCAGACATCATAAACTTATTTTAACACTTGGCTAGTAAACTGGGGTCCACAATCACTGTGGAGTTCAGTGGGAACTCCCCAAGTAGGGATAATTCTCTCAAAAGAATTTTGGCTAATATCGTGGCCATGGCTTTTCTGCAAGGAAAGGCCTCTACCCAATGGGAATACATATTTATCATCTCAAGTACATACTTGCATCGAAGTAAGGAGGGGTACTAGTTTGCAAAAGGGCCATTTGGCAATGGAAATTCTCTGGGGTAGCCTTTGGGGCTTCAAATAACAGATTCTGCATCATTTATAGACTTGAGAAGCAACCACCTGGAAAGGACCCCAATTGTGCTGTTTTCCCCACTGGATTATTTTGCAAGGGCTCCAATGAGTGAGGTTATGTTTAAAGGCAAGGGTGGCTTTTGTAAATTTTGCAGATTTTCTGGAAGCACAGGATGAAAGTTAAGTCCTTTCCATAACTGGGATTATAATTTGTAAGTATAACCCTGTTTTGCCTATTTTCCTTTTTTGCCATCTGCAGACATCTTTTGAGACCTAGAGAGTCTGGAGACAAGTTTTTTGGAAGAAACAATGGGTAAGGGTAGGGTTTGAATGGAAACAGGGATAACAGGAGAAGTGGTACCATTTAGGGCTGCAGTCTTGGCTATAGCATCAGCAGGTGGTTGCCTCTACTATCTTTGGTATTCTCAGAGGA
>NW_016895761.1:0-607 GCF_001698545.2 Rhinopithecus bieti | reverse complement strand
CTGGCTGCTCACCTCCCTTACCCTCTCCATCACCACACATCCACCATCTCCAGCACCTCCATCAGCCCACCACCACCTCCACCTCCACCACCTTCACCACCTCCATCACCACAACCACCTCGATCATCTCCATCAACTCCACCACAACAGCCACCATCTCCACCTCCACAATCACCACCTCCACACCACAACCACCACAACAGCCATCACCTCCACCTCCACCACCTCCATCACCACCCTTACCACCTCCATCACCACCACCTTCACCACCACCTTCACCATCATCACCTCCACCTCCACCACCTCCACCACCATCTTTACCATCATTACCTCCACCTCCACCACCTCCACAACCACCTTCACAACCACAATCACCTCTATCACCTCCATCAGTTCCACCACAACAGCCACCACCTGCATCACCTCCACCACCACCTTCACACCTCCACCACCACAACTAACTCTGCCACCTCCATCAACTCCACCCACTACAACAGCTACCACCTCCAACATCATCTTCATCACCTCCACCTCCACCGCCACAACCACCTCTATCACCTCCGTCACCCCACCACCACAGCAGCCACCACCTCCACCTCCTTCACCA
>NW_016895760.1:0-1653 GCF_001698545.2 Rhinopithecus bieti | reverse complement strand
GCTAACTTGTTTCTTTTCTTCCTTTAATAAGCCCTAACCTTGTTAGAATTTTTTTGAAAACGTAAATATTAGAACCCAATATTCAAGTTTTGAATGAACAGGTAAACAGATGAGTGGAAACAGGTGAGTGGATCTGGCGACCTCTGATTCCTTATTAATGTCAGGCAACTGGATGCTGGGGTGGTCTTTCAAGCCCCTAATCCAACCAGCTCCATGGCTTAAGCTCAGGCTGTTTTCTTGAGATGAGTTTTTTTCAAGTTTAAAGTCGAGAGGTTGTATGTTCTGTTTATTTTTTTCTTACATGTATCGCCTACTCAAGGAAAATAAATACATTTGAACCAACATCTTTATTGAAAATATATTTTGAATTTTAATGCAGGTTACAGGCTTCTCTGAAATCAACCAGAATTTCTGGTGTAGGGACTCTTTCTAGGGGCAACCGGGGTAAACGTCTCTCTATGATCTTTGTTAAATATGTTTTAAATTCTCAGTGAACAGTCAACTGAAAAGTATTGCTTGGAATCAAAGGCATATGATATCTAAAATGTGGCCCAGTCCCCTTGGCGGGTTAACAGCCTTGGCTCTCTGTTCCTTGTCAGGGAAAGCGCTCACGGGGATTAGTGAAAATTGCAGTCGCAAACCTGACAAGGGATGAAGGCCACAGTCAAAGTGTACATAGAGATGCTCAAAAGAAAATTACATCATGACCGAGCAGCAAAACTTGTGCTCTGCGACAGGCACAAAGAGAATAAACGTACTTAGAAAACAGGCTGTTTTAGACAATGGCTCATGCCTGTAATCCAAGCACTCTGGGAGGCGAAAGTGGGCAGATCACTTAAGGTCAGGGATTCGAGACTAGCCTGGCCAACACGGGGAAAGCCCATCTCTATTAAAATACAAAATTAGCCTGTCATGGTGGTGCAGGTCTGTAATCCCAGCTACTCAGGAGGCTGAGGTAGGAGAATCCCTTGAACCCAGAAGGCAGAGTGTGCAATGAGTCGAGATTACTCCACTGTACTCCGACCTGAGCCAGAGAGCGAGACCCTGTCTCAACAAAACAAAACAAAACAAAACAAAACAAAACAAAACAGACTCTTTTGATTCACATATTTTGTGGTTTAAAATGATGCCTCCTTGACTGCATTATCAGAGAAAAGAATGGCTAAAACAAGAACTTTTAAATACTTGCAAGATCCTGCTTGACCTGTTTGACTGCAGGGTCTTAAACACTTAAGAGTTAATAAATTAGTTTATTTAATATTTATAGTGAGCTGCAATTCTAAATGATGGGTTCCGTTGCACCTTAACCAAAGTTGAATGTAGACAAAACTGTATTTTCTCTTTTGTTGCTTCTGTAGTTAAGTAAGAGTTTCAGTGAATTCACTGTTAACACCGTGACCACCTGCGGGTTCTTCATGCCCATTGCTGATTTATCAAGACAGTGGGATTGCAGCAGAGAGTTTCGTATGTGTGGAGCTGGCGAAAGGTCAAGCCAAGGCTTTCTTATTACTCAAATTAGCCACCCTGAAAATACAGACAGTAGGGTTTTCAGAGATACGTTAGTGGGCAGGGGCCAGGGAACGGAGACGCTGATTGATCAGGCCGGGGATGAAATCGCAGGGAGTCAAGGCTGTTCAGGCCAGGGATGAAATC
>NW_016895759.1:0-238 GCF_001698545.2 Rhinopithecus bieti | reverse complement strand
GGGGGGGGGTTCCCCCTCTTTCCCCGGACTGGGGGGGGGGGGCAGGGTACCGCGCGCTCGCAAGCCCCGCCTCCCGGGTTTACGCCATTCTCCTGCCTCAGCCTCCCGAGTAGCTGGGACTACAGGCGCCCACCACCTCGCCCGGCTAGTTTTTGTATTTTTAGTAGAGACGGGGTTTCACAGTGTTAGCCAGGATGGTCTCGATCTCCTGACCTCGTGATCCGCCCGTCTCGGCCTC
>NW_016895758.1:0-680 GCF_001698545.2 Rhinopithecus bieti | reverse complement strand
TCACAATTAAAAGACTAGAGATGCAAGAGCAAACAAATTCAAAAGCCAGCAGAAGACAAGAAGTAACTAAGATCAGAGCAGAACTGAAGGGGATAAAGACACAAAACACCTTCAAAAAAAATCAGTGAATCCAGAAGTTGGTTTTTTGAAAAGATCAACAAAATAGATAGACTGCTAGCCAGAGTAATAAAGAAAAAAAGAGAGAAGAATCAAATAGAAGCAATAAAAAATGATAAAGGGGATATCACCACTGATCCCACAGAAATACAAACTACCATCAGAGAATACTATAAACACTCTATGCAAATAAACTAGAAAATCTAGAAGAAAAGGATAAATTCCTGGACACATACACCCTCTCCAGACTAAACCAAAGTCGAGTCCCTGAATAGACCAATAACAAGTTCTGAAATTGAGGCAGTAATTAATAGTCTACCAACCAAAAAAAGTCCAGGATCAGATGGATTCACAGCCGAATTCTAGCAGAGGTACAAAGAGGAGCTGGTACCATTCCTTCTGAAATGATTCCAAACAATAGAAAAGAGGGAATCCTCCCTAACTCATTTTATGAGGCCAGCATCATCCTGATACCAAAACCTGGAAGAGACATAACAAGAAAATTACAAGCCGACACATGCACACGTATGTTTATTGCAGCACTATTCACAATAGCAAAGCCT
>NW_016895757.1:0-1727 GCF_001698545.2 Rhinopithecus bieti | reverse complement strand
TGAGCCACCGCGCCCGGCCTACAATTTTTATCTATTAGTTAAAACTAAAAAGAAAATGGAAAGCACACAGATGCCAATGACAATTTGATTTCCCCTCTATTCCTCCCAAAACATAAGTGGTAAGTCTATGTAATTAGAACACAGACTTATATGATTTAGAGATTCAAAGAAAACTGAAGAGAAAACTGGGAACCATATTGTTAAGAACTTTTCTATCATAGTTAGCTATTTAATCCATATATCTTAAACAATGGAGAATTCCTTAGGAATTTAAATGAGGTAATGCCATGGAATTTCCTCATCTCCTTCTGGTAAAGGTGTGAATGATAAAGCAAGCAGAGTGGGAAGCTTGGTGGCGAGGCAAGAACTCAGATAGACAAAAGGATTGGGGTGCTGACTTCATGATTCTGTGGGGTGATCCACCCTGTGGAATGGGGAGGAGGAGGGACCGTTAGCATCGAACATGAAATGAAACACTGAAAATACAAATGATCCTCATATGTGACCTGGAAATTTTGGATATCAATATTTATTTGTATGCATTTATATACTTTCTCTATATCAACTCTGGTTTCAAGTTTATCTATAGATGGGCGTTATCCAAATCACTGACTCATGTTTTCTGCTCTAAATATTTAGGTAATGCTGGGTCCCCTGAGAATTATAGCACCCCTGACTATGGTGGCTTGAGCTTCACTGGCTTTGGAGTTATATTTTATCATGCTGGAGCACAATTTACCTGATTATATGTGCTATAAAATGGATATTTCATGTTTACAAAGACTTTGGGCCCCTTCCAATGTAGATGTTCAACATAATTTACTATTGTTGACTTTTTTATGTGCTACACAGAACAGAAACACAAACTGAAAGTCAACCACAGAGTGTGGGGCTGACAAATCATATTATGTTCAATTATAGGGATGGGAAACATTGCCAACCTTAATCATTCACTTCTCTTCAGGACCACAAAATACCAGTTTCACTGGGATATGTTTAAATATGCCTGAATGTAGTGGTTTGTTGGGGCTGGATCAGACTTGGGGAAGCCAATAGTTATCTGTTCAGGAGTTTTGTAAGCTTACTACCCAATGGTTAGTTATCAGGGGAACTCGCCCCTGATAATTCAACATGAGTTCTTTCCTATGTTTCCTAAGTGTCAGCTGGTTTGAGAAATAAAGGGAAAGAGTACAAAAGAGAAATTTTAAAGCTGGGTGTCTGGGGAGACATCACATGTCAGCAGGTTTCATCATGCCCTACAAGCTGCAAAACTAGCAAGTTTTATTACTGATTTTCAAAGGGGAAGGAGTGTACGAATAGGGTGTGGGTCACAGAGATCACATGCTTCACAAGGTAATAAAATATCACAAGGCAAATGAAGGCAGGGAGAGATCACAGGACTGGGGTAAAATTAAAATTGCTAATGAAGTTTCAGGCACACATTGTCACTGATAACATGTTATCAGGAGACAGGGTTTGAAAGCAGACAACTGGTCTGGCCAAAATTTATTTGGCAGGAATTTCCTCATCCTAATAGGCCTGGGAGCGCTAAGGGAGACTGGGGCTTATTTCATTGCTTATCTACAACTGTAAAAGACAGATGTCCCCAGAGCAGCCATTTTAGAGACCTCCCCTAGGAACACATTCTCTTTCTCATGAATGTTCCTTGCTGAGAAAACGAATTCAGCAATATTTCTCCTATTTGCTTTTGAAAGAAGAGAAATATG
>NW_016895756.1:0-200 GCF_001698545.2 Rhinopithecus bieti | reverse complement strand
GGCATGAGCCACCGCACCTGGGCTTTTTTTTTTTGTTTTTTTTCTGAGATGGAGTTTTGCTCCAGGCTGGAGCGCGATTTCAGCTCGCTGCAACCTCTGCCTCCCAGGTTCAAGTGATTCTCCTGCCTCAGCCTCCTAAACAGCTGGGATTACAGGCATGCGCCACCATGCCAGCTAATTTTGTATTTTCTTTTCTTTTC
>NW_016895755.1:0-334 GCF_001698545.2 Rhinopithecus bieti | reverse complement strand
CGCATAAACAGAAAAGTGAAAGGTTTGACAACTGAGGTCTGGAACACTTGAACAATAAATAGCTACAAATTTAAGAAATATCTAACAAAGACAATGAATAAAAGGATCGGCTGGGTGTGGTGGCTCACGTCTGTAATCCCAGTATTTTGGAAGGCCGAGGCAGATGGATCACCTGAGGTCAGGAGTATGAGACTAACCTAGCCAACATGGTGAAACCCTGATTCTACTAAAATACAAAATTATCTGGGCATGGTGATACATGCTTGTAATTCCAGTTCAGGAGGCTGAGGCAGGAGAATCGCTTGAACCCCAGAGGCAGAGGTTGCAGTAAGCA
>NW_016895754.1:0-203 GCF_001698545.2 Rhinopithecus bieti | reverse complement strand
CAAGAGCACACACACATGCACACACATGCACACACACACAAATGCACACACACACGCATGCATCCACACACATGCACACACATGGCCACACACACGTGCACACACACACATGCATGCATCCACACACATGCACACACACGCACACACACACGAGCACACACACACATGCATGCATCCACACGCATGCACACACACGCACACAC
>NW_016895753.1:0-678 GCF_001698545.2 Rhinopithecus bieti | reverse complement strand
GCAAGAATAGAAGTTTAGAGAAAAAAAAGAGTAAAAGAAACGAACAAAACTTCCAAGAAATATAGGACTATGTGAAAAGACCAAATCTACATCTGATTGGTGTACCCGAAAGTGACAGTGAAAATGGAACCAAGATGGAAAACACTCTTCAGGATATTCTCCAGCAGAACTTCTCCAACCCAGCAAGGCAGGACAACATTCAAATTCAGGAAATAAAGAGAATGCCACAAAGATACTCCTTGAGAAGAGCAACTCCAAGACACATAAATGTCAGAGTCACCAAAGCTGAAATGAAGGAAAACTGTTAAGGGCAGCCAGAGAGAAAGGTCGGGTTACCCACAAAGGTAAGCCCATCAGACTAACAGCAGCTCTCTCGGCAGAAAATCTACAAGCCAGAAGAGAGTGGTGGCCAATATTCAACATTCTTAAAGAAAAGAATTTTCAATGCAGAATTTCATATCCAGCCAAACTAAGCTTCATAGTGAAGGAGAAGTAAAATCCTTTACAGACAAGTAAATGCTGAGAGATTTTGTCACCACCAGGCCTGTCCTACAAGAGCTCCTGAAAGAAGCACTAAACATGGAAAGGAACAACCGGTACCAGCCTCTGCAAAACATGCTGAATTGTAAACACTATTGATGCTAAAAGAAACTGCATCAACTAATGAGCAAAATAACC
>NW_016895752.1:0-680 GCF_001698545.2 Rhinopithecus bieti | reverse complement strand
ACCTCTGACCATGTCACGCTCCGAGAACATAGATGCTGCACCTCTGACCACGTCACGCTCCGAGAATGTGGACACTGCACCTCTGACTATGACCACATCATGTTCTGAGAACGTGGACGCTGGACTTCTGACCACGTCATGCTCCGAGAACGTGGACGCTGCACCTCTGACCATGTCACGCTCCGAGAACGTGGACGCTGCACTTCTGACCACGTTGCGCTGGCCAGAATTTGGGTGCGGGACAGACTTCACTGGAAAGGAAACTGGGCAATGTGCTCAGCTACAACTGCTTTAGAGGAGAGATAAAATCAGATATTAGACTAGCAGTCTCTGCCACACTGGTATTTAGATAATTTTCAGCTTTTTTGCCAGCCAAAACATTTCATGTACAAATGCAAGTCTTTCTACAGGATGGATATCTAGAAGTAATCAGAAGGAATGTGCCTTAACCATTTTATAAGTACTTCCCAATTGCCTTCCATAAAAGCTTCATTAATTTACATTCCCACCATTGATGAATGAGTGCCCTGCATCCTTCAACAGTGGGGCATTATTCACATTTTATCCTGCTTTCCAGTTTGCTGGATAAAATGGAGTAGATGAATGAATGGATGGTTGGATGGATGGATGAATGGATGGATGGATCAATAGGTAGATAGATAGATTCTCATTGTAATTTG
>NW_016895751.1:0-203 GCF_001698545.2 Rhinopithecus bieti | reverse complement strand
ATTTCATTTCATTATTTCATCATTTCATTTCATCATTTCATCATTTCATTTCATCAATCATTTCAATTCATCATTTCATTTCATTTCATTTCATCATTTCATTTCATCATTTCATCATTTCATTCCATTTCACTTCATTCCATTTCTTTCATTCCATTCCATTCCATTCCATCATTTCATTTCATCATTTCATTTCATTATTT
>NW_016895750.1:0-203 GCF_001698545.2 Rhinopithecus bieti | reverse complement strand
AAAGAAAAAAACCCACCAGAGTGCCATTGAGATGAACCCCTTCAGGCAGTGCCCCTCACGGAAGGGTGGAGGGTCCTTAAGCCACAACCTGTAGGCTACCCCTCTGCATTTCTCTGCATAATAGATCGTGAGACCACCACAGTCCTCCAGTTCAGCTGCTCACTGCCCCCCACCCCTGGCACGAGGCCACATGCTGGGCCCTC
>NW_016895749.1:0-1100 GCF_001698545.2 Rhinopithecus bieti | reverse complement strand
TGGGGAAAGGATTCCCTATTCAATAAATGGTGTTAGGAAAACTGGCTAGCCATGTACAGAAAACTGAAATTGGACCCCTTCCTTACACCTTATACAAAAATTAATTAAAGATGGATTAAAGACTTAAACATAAGGCCTAAAATTTTAAAACCCTAGAAGAAAACCTACGCAATACCATTCAGGACATAGGCATGGGCAAAGACTTCATGACTAAAACACGAAAACAATACAACATAAGCCAAAATTGACAAATGGGATCTAATTAAACTAAAGAGCTTCTGCACATCAAAAGAAACTCTCATCAGAGTGAACAGGCAACCCACAGAATGGGAGAAAGCTTTTGCAATCTATCTGTCTGACAGAGGGCTAATATCCAGAATCTACAAGGAACTTAAACAAATGTACAAGAAAAAAACAACTCCATCAAAAGTGGGCAAAGGATAGGAACAGACACTTTTCAAGAGAAGACATTTATGTGACCAAAAAACATATTTAAAAAAGCTCATCATCAGTGATCATTAGATAAACGCAAATCAAAATTACAACAAGATACCATCTCACGCCAGTTAGAATGGCAATCATTAAAAGTCAGGAAACAGCAGATGCTGGAGAGGATGTGGCAAAATAGGAACACTTTTACACTGTTGGTGGGAATGTAAATTAGTTCAACCAGTGTGGAAGACAGTGTGGTGATTCCTCAAGGATCTAGAACCAGAAATACCATTTGACCCAGCAATCCCAATTCTGGGTATATACCCAAAGGATTATAAATCATGCTACTATAAAGACACAGGCACAGGTGTGTTTATTGCAGCGCTATTCACAATAGCAAAGACTTGGAACCAATCCAAATGTCCATCAATGATAGGCTGGATAAAGAAAATGTGACACATATGCACCATGGAATATTATGCAGCCATAAAAAAAGGATGAATTCATGTCCTTTGCAGGGACATGGATGAAGCTGGAAATCACCATTCTAAGCAAACTAACACAGGAGCAGAAAACCAAACACAGCATGTTCTCACTCATAAGTGGGAGTCGAACATTGAGAACCCATGGATACAAGGAGGGGAACATCACACACTGGGGCCTGTCGG
>NW_016895748.1:0-278 GCF_001698545.2 Rhinopithecus bieti | reverse complement strand
GTGCTCCTGTATTGAGTGCATATATATTTAGGATAGTTGCATTGATCTCTTTATCATTATGTAATGCCTTTCTTTGTATTTTTTTTATCTTTGTTGGTTTAAAGCCTGTTTTAACAGAGACTAGGATTGCAATCCCTGCTTTTTTTTGTTTTCAATTTGCTTGGTAAATATTCCCCATCCCTTTATTTTGAACCTATGTGTGTCTTTGCATGTGAGATGGGTCTCCTGCATACAGCACACTGATGGGTCTTAACTCTTTTTTTTTTTTTTTTTTTTTT
>NW_016895747.1:0-2037 GCF_001698545.2 Rhinopithecus bieti | reverse complement strand
AGGATTCCCTATTTAATAAATGGTGCTGGGAAAATTGGCTAGCCATAAGTAGAAAACTCTGTTCTTTTTTTTAAATATGTTTTGGCTTTTCAAGATTGGTCCCTTAAACTTTAATATAAATTTGAAGGATCAGCTTGTCAATTTCTAGCACCTTTAAAGAAATTTTTTTTGTTCAGCTCTCTCTTCCCTATCTTACCTCCTTAAATCTACATCTGCTCTCTTTCTCCTCCCCTAGCTAATGGACGTATACATGATCCAACATTCCATATTTACTTACTTAGTCCTAGAGTCTTGTTTATAGATACACACACACACACACACACCCATGCAAATGTGTACACATGCATATATTTGGTGAGATGATCATTCTTTTATTAATATGGGATTATATTACACACACTTTTCTATATCTGATTTTCTTACTCAGCAATGCCTGTGAAAATCCCTTCAAATTACCTAATATATCACTGAATCACCTCTTTTAAAGGCAGTAAAATGTTCTACAGTGTGTACTACCATAGTTTATTCAGCCATTCACCATGACTGGGTATATAACTATAAATGTTTCTGGATCTTGCAACCATGAGCAAAGCTGAAGTATGTCCTTATTGACTTGTTCATTTCTTTCTATGAAATAGCTTCCTTGTAGTGGAATTTCTGAGTTAAAAGGTACATATATTTTAAATTTGAATAGAACTTGCAAGATTGCCTTGCCTTCCAATAATTCTGTAGCACTTCACATTTCCACCAACGATACATATTAATACCCTTCCCTTCCTCATTCCTGCCAGCAATGTGTTGTGGCTTTTAAATATTTCCTAGTCTGGTGGGTGAAAGTAACATCTCATTTTAAATATGCATATCCTTGACAAATAATATATTTGAACATCTTTCCATTTGTTTGCTAGCTGCTTAGATTTACTCTTATGAATTGTATATTTATATATGTTGCCCCTTTTATTGAATTATTTAGATGCTTTATGTCAATTTGTAAGGGCTCATTGATTATAGACATATGTTTCTATCATTTGTGTTATAAATGTTTCTTTATAGTTGTATAATTTGTGACTTTTGTCATATTACCATAATGAAGTTTTAAATGTTTGTTTATTCAAACAAATTTACCTTTTGTTCATAACATCTAGGTCTCTAGTTTTGGTTAAAAGTTTTCCCCTAACTCTAGGTTGTACGTGTAGTCTCCTAGATTTTCTTGAAAGTGAAAACAAAATTTATCTTTAATCCATTTCAAATTTATTTTATGGTACCAGATGGAGCACTACTTTTCTTTTATTACAGATGGAGAGCCAGAATTGACTTATCCTATATTAAGGCCTTATATGACATGTAATCTATTTTGATGCCTCTATTTTAGCTATCAATCTATGTTTTCTATTTCTATAGCAGTATTCTGTTGACTTGATTACAGTGGTTTGATTCTGTGTTTTCTAGTAAGGCTATTCCTGCTCTCACTTTCTTCTTTTCCATACTTTGCTTAGCTATTGTTTAGCATTGCTTGTCCATACAAACTGTAAGATCAATGTGTTCAATTACAACAACCCCATTTGGACTTTTAATTAGAATCGTATTGAATTTATATATTAGTTTTGGAGCACTGTCATTTTCATATGTATGTCTTCTCATCCCAAATTATGAAATGACTTACGTACTTTTGTCATATGATTTTGTTTGTTTAGATGCTGTTTTGGGTTTTAATAATAATCTATAGCTATATTCATCTAGAACTTGCATCTTATTTTAAATTTATTAACAACTATGTTAAGGTTTTATTATAAGTAAAATGAATTTTCCATTGGTAAAATTTTGAGATATATAATCATGCCATTAGCAAAAGAAGAGTTTTGCCCCTTTCATGTTACATCAGTCATTTATTTTCTTTTTTGTACTTAGATCATCTAAGACTAGTCTAAGTCAATATTAAGTAATAATGATTATAGTTGGCCTCTCAGTCTAGTTTCTGATTTTAAATGGTTTTAGTGTTTTGCTATTTTTTGAAAAGAATATTTATCATAATTAATT
>NW_016895746.1:0-679 GCF_001698545.2 Rhinopithecus bieti | reverse complement strand
TACAGAACAATACTATATTCTAATTGGGCTTGCTTTAAATTTATAAATAAACATGGAGGACTGACAACTTTGTGATATTGGAACTCTGTAACTAAGTACATAATATGTATTTGTTTGTCCAGATCTACTTTTGTGTCTTTTGGAAGTATTTTATGGTTTACTTCATGTATGACCCTCATGTATATTTATTATATTTCTGTTTTAATACATTCTTTTAAATTTGTTAGTGTAAATGGAGTCTTTTCTCACATTATATAATTTTCTTTATATAACTGATTTTGTTTTCATATATGAATGCTACTGAGCTTTTGAGGAGTAATGTTATAATGATGTACTTTACGTATTCTCTCTTTATTAAGTGGTCCTGTTAACATTTTCTGCTTGTCAAACTGTATAGTCATATCTGCAAATAAAGATATCTTACATTTTATTATCAAGTTATTACATTTTCCTTGTCCAACTGTATTAACTCACAGCTCCAAAGGAACTTTGGTATTAGTAACAATGGCGAACATTTTGTGTTGCTCCTGATTTTGCAGTAAATTTTCTAACATTTCCACATTAAGATTCTGACTTGGGAACTGAGTTTATGTGTGTGTGCTGTGTGTGAGAAGGAGGAAGTGGCAGGGCGGGATGAGACAGTGGAGAGAGAGAGAAAGAGAGAAGAAAAAAAGAATTT
>NW_016895745.1:0-202 GCF_001698545.2 Rhinopithecus bieti | reverse complement strand
TCCAGATAAGCCTGGGAAACGTGGCAAAACCCCGTCTCTACAAAATAAAAAATAAAAAAATTAGCCAGGCATGGTGGTGCGTGCCTATAGTCCCAGCTCCTTAGATGGCTGAGATGAGAGGATGAGCCTGGGAGGTTAAGGCCGCAGTGAGCTTAGATCGTGCCACTGCACTTCACCCTGGGTAACAGAGTGAGACTCAAAG
>NW_016895744.1:0-203 GCF_001698545.2 Rhinopithecus bieti | reverse complement strand
TGTGTGTTCAGGGGTGGATGTCTGTGTTCACGGGTGGGTGCGTGCGTTTCATGGGTGGGCGTCTGCATTCAGGGCTGGGCGTGTGCGTTCACGGGTGGGCGTCTGCGTTCCTGGGTGGGCATATGCGTTCCTGGGTGAACATGTCACGGGTGGGCATCTGCATTCACGGGTGGGCTTGTGTGTTCAGGGGTGGATGTCTGTGT
>NW_016895743.1:0-310 GCF_001698545.2 Rhinopithecus bieti | reverse complement strand
GTAATCCCAGCACTTTGGGAGGCCGAGACGGGCGGATCACGAGGTCAGGAGTTCGAGACTATCCTGGCTAACACGGTGAAACCCCGTCTCTACTAAAAAATACAAAAGCTAGCCGGGCGAGGTGGCTGGCGCCTGTAGTCCCAGCTACTCGGGAGGCTGAGGCAGGAGAATGGCGTAAACCCAGGAGGCGGAGCTTGCAGTGAGCTGAGATCTGGCCACTGCAGTCCAGCGGGGCGACAGAGCGAGACTCCGTCTCCAAAAAAAAAAAGAAAAAAAAAAGAAAGTTGGTGCTTTATAATAATTTCTGGCT
>NW_016895742.1:0-309 GCF_001698545.2 Rhinopithecus bieti | reverse complement strand
TTTTATTTATTTATTTATTTTGAGACGGAGTCTTGCTCTGTCGCCCAGGCTGGAGTGCAGTGGCCGGATCTCAGCTCACTGCAAGCTCCGACTCCCGGGTTCATGCCATTCTCCTGCCTCAGCCTCCTGAGTAGCTGGGACTACAGGCACCCGCCACCACGCCCGGCTAGTTTTTTTGTATTTTTAGTAGAAACGGGGTTTCACCGTGTTAGCCAGGATGGTCTTGATCTCCTGACCTCATGATCCGCCTGTCTCGGCCTCCCAAAGTGCTGGGATTACAGGCTTGAGCCACCGCGCCCGGCCCAATTT
>NW_016895741.1:0-201 GCF_001698545.2 Rhinopithecus bieti | reverse complement strand
GTTGCAGAGACAAAGTCTCACTATCTTGCCCTAGCTGCTCTCGAGTTCCCAAAGTGTTGGGATTTCAGGCGTGAGCCACCCACCGTACCCAGCCTTGACTCCATATTTTATGATTATATGCATTTGAACAATTCCTTGCGTTGTTCCTTAATACTGTTATTAATAAGCTAATAACTTATTAATACTGTTATTAATAAGCTA
>NW_016895740.1:0-255 GCF_001698545.2 Rhinopithecus bieti | reverse complement strand
TCAGGAGTTCAAGACCAACCTGGCCAACATGGTGAAACCTCGTCTCCACTAAAAAAAAAAAAAGAAAAAAATTAGCTGGGTGTGGTGGTGAGCACCTGTAATCCCAGCTACTTGGGAGGCTGAGGCAGGATAAGTGCTTGAATCCAGGAGGCAGATGTTGCAGTGAGCCAAGGTCGTGCCATTACACTCCATCCTGGGAAATAAGACCAAAACTCCGTCTCAAAAAAAAAAAAAGAAAGGGAGGATGAACATCAC
>NW_016895739.1:0-253 GCF_001698545.2 Rhinopithecus bieti | reverse complement strand
GATTTATTTTTTTTTTTTTTTGAGATGTAGCTTTGCTCTTGTTACCCAGGCTGGAATGCAATGATGTGGTCTCAGTTCACTGTAACCTCTGCCTCCCGGCTTCAAGTGATTCTCCTCTGTCAGCCTCCCAAGTAGCTGGAATTACAGGCATCCACCACTATGCCCAGCCAGTTTTGTATTTTCAGTAGAGACAGGATTTCACCATGTTGGCCAGGCTGGTCTTGAACTCTTAACCTCAACTGGTCTGCCTGCC
>NW_016895738.1:0-255 GCF_001698545.2 Rhinopithecus bieti | reverse complement strand
AGAGGGGGGCTTGCTTTGTTCCCAGGGTGGGGTGCAATTCTGCGATCTCAGCTCACTGCAACCTCTGCCTTCTGGTTTCAAGTGAGTCTCCTGCCTCAGCCTCCTGAGTAGCTGGGACTACAGGTGTGCGCCATCACAACCAGCTAATTTTGTATTTTAGTAGAGATGGGGTTTCACTGTGTTGGCCAGGATGATCTTGATCTCTTGACCTTGTGATCTGCCTGCCTCGGCCTCCCAAAGTGCTAGGATTATAGT
>NW_016895737.1:0-204 GCF_001698545.2 Rhinopithecus bieti | reverse complement strand
GATTTACAATTATTTGGGTGTATACCCAGTAATGGGATTGCTGGATCAAATGGTATTTCTGGTTGTAGATTCTTGAGGAATAGACTCACTGTCTTCCACAATGATTGAACTAATTTACACTCCCACTGACAGTGTAAAAGAGTTCTTCTTTCTCCACATCTTCTCCAGCCTCTGTTGTTTCCTGACTTTTTAATGATCACCATA
>NW_016895736.1:0-312 GCF_001698545.2 Rhinopithecus bieti | reverse complement strand
TTTATGCTGACATATGAAAAAGCAATTCAAAGATTTAAAATCTATTTTGATCTTAACACATACTTGTTTAGTGCCTTAAATTTGCTTCTTTGCATTTTTTTCTGGGTTATTGAAAACGTTTTTTTCTTTTCATTTCAGGCCATCAATTCTTATTCCCTTTGCTTTATAATCCCATAGTAATTTCACCATCTTGAAGCTTTCATCTATGCTAACCAACTCAAATTACACACTTTGAAGACATTTTTTCTATTTTATGTAATATATGAAGCTATCTCAGTTTGCTGTCTTCATTTTCAATAAAAAATAGATTAG
>NW_016895735.1:0-257 GCF_001698545.2 Rhinopithecus bieti | reverse complement strand
TGGAGGTTACAGGTTGCAGTGAGCCGAGATCGCACCATTGCACTCCAGCCTGGGCGACAAGAATGAAACTCCCATCTAAACAAAAAAAAAAAAATTGGCCGGGCATGGTGGCTCACCCCTATGATCCCAGCACTTTGGGAGGCCAAGGCAGGCGGATCACGAGGACAGGACATTGAGACCATCCTGGCTAATACAGGGAAACTCTGTCTCTACTAAAAGTACAAAAAATTAGCCTGGCATGGTGGCGGGTACCTGTA
>NW_016895734.1:0-312 GCF_001698545.2 Rhinopithecus bieti | reverse complement strand
AAAGACTTCTAGTCACTTTGTCCTTTACTAACTTTGTCCTTTACTAAGTAAGTCCTTCCACAGAAGACTTGAAAAATCTTTGGGACATTTTTATTTATGGGCAGCAAGCATTTATTATACCATCTAAGGCATCATTTCTTGAGTTCTTTCTATGAGGCAAGAACTCTGCTAATTAGCCAGGCATGGTGGTGCATGCCTGTAATCTCAGCTACTCGGAGGCTGAGACCGGAGAATGGCGTGAACCCAGGAGGCAGAGCTTGCAGTGAGCTGAGATTGCGCCACTGCACTCCAGCCTGGGCAACACAGCAAGAC
>NW_016895733.1:0-311 GCF_001698545.2 Rhinopithecus bieti | reverse complement strand
CCCCGCCCTGGGCTCCTGTGCAGCCCGAGCCTCCCAGATGGGCACCGCCCTCTGCTCCATGGCACAGGGTCCCATCAACTGCCCAAGGACTGAGAAGGGCCTGTGCACGGCACAGGACTGATGGGGTGCAGTCTCGGGCAGCTCCCCTGTGCCGGGTGCCACATCCACTAGGGGAAGCCAGCTGGTCTCCTGAGTTGGGTGGGGACTTGGAGAACTTTTATGTCTAGCTGGAGGATTGTAAATGCACCAATCAGCACTTTCTGTCTAGCTCAAGGTTTGTAAATGCACCAATCAGCACCCTGTGTCTAGCT
>NW_016895732.1:0-256 GCF_001698545.2 Rhinopithecus bieti | reverse complement strand
TTTTTGTATTTTCCAGAATTCCTACCATAACCTTGCATACTTTTAGACAAAATAAATATTTATTTTAAGGCATATAGCAATCCAAAATATAATTAAATTATGAATAAAACAGAACTTATAATATGCACTACAAGTTATACTAAATATACTAAGGATTATTTGGCTCCTTTCTTCTGATACTAGAGTATACCTTTAAATTAAATTCTTTAATAGGTATCACTACCTGCCTTTCAGGGTACAGGATAGCCACATTTTT
>NW_016895731.1:0-1730 GCF_001698545.2 Rhinopithecus bieti | reverse complement strand
ATCTCTGCCAGGTTTTGGTATCAGGATGATGCTTGCCTCGTAAAATGAGTTAGGGAGGATTCCCTCTTTTGGCACACTTTCAGAATGAATAATACCAGCTCCTTTTGTACCTCTGGTAGAATTGTGTTGTGAATCTGTCTGGTCCTGTGCTTTTTTTGGTTGGTAGGCTATTAATTACCGCCTCAATTTCAGAACTTGTTATTGGTCTATTCAGGATTTCAGCTTCTTCCTGGTTGTCTTGTGAGGTATATGTGTCCAAGGATTTTCCATTTCCTCTAGATTTTCTCATTTATTTTGTAAAGTTGTTTATAGTATTCTCTTATTGTAGTTTATATTTCTGTGGGATCAGTGGTGATATTCCCTTTATCATTTTTTGTTGTGTCTATTTGATTCTTCTCTCTTTTCTTCTTTATTAGTCTAGCTAATGATCTATCTATTTTGTTAATTTTTTCAAAAAAACAGCTCGTGGATTCCTAGATTTTTTGGAGGGTTTTCGTGTCTTTGTCTCCTTCAGTTCTGTGCTGATTTGAGTTATTTCTTGTCTTCTGGTAGCTTTTGGATTTGTTTGCTCTTGCTTCTCTGCCCCCCCCACCAACCCTTTTTTATGAAATGGATTTTCACTCTCATAGCCCAGGCTGGAGTGCAATGACATGATCTTGACTCACTGCAACCTCTGCCTCCCAGGTTCAAGCAATTCTCCTGCCTCAGCCTCCCAAGTAGCTGGGATAATAGGCTTGCACCACCATGCCTGGCTAATTTTTTGTATTTTAGTAGAGATGAGGTTTCACCATCTAATTTCAGCTGGTCTTGAACTCCTGACCTCAGGTGATCCACCCACCTTGGCCTCCCAAAGTGCTGGGATTACAGGCATGAGCCACTGCATCCAGCCTCTAGCTCTTTTAATTCTGATGTTAGGTTGTCATTTTGTGATCTTTCTCCAGCTTTCCGATATAAGTATTTAGTGCTATAAATTTCCCTCTTAATACTGCTTTCACTGTGTCACAGAGATTCTGGTATGTTTTCTCTTTATTCTCGTTGGTTTCAAATAACTTACTCATTTCTGCTTTAATTTCATTATTTAATCAGGAGTCATTCAGGAGCATGTTGTTCAATTTCCATGTAATTGTGCGGATTTGAGTGAGTAGTTTCTTAATCCTGTACTCTGATTTGATTGCACTGTGGTGTGAGAGACTGTTCGTTATGATTTCAGTTCTTTTGCGTTTGCTGAGGATGGTTTTACTTCCAATTATGTGGTCAGTTTTAGAATAAGTGCAATGTGGCATTGAGAGGAATGTATATTCTGTTGATTTGGTATAGAGTGTTCTGTAGATGTCTATTAGGTCCACTTGATCCAGAGCTGTGTTCAAGTCTTGAATATCCTTGTTAATTTTAAGTCTCATTAATCAGTCTAATATTGACAGTAGGGTATTAAAGTCTCCCACTATTATTGTGTGGGAGACTATGTCTCCTTGTAGGTCTCTAAGAACTTGCTTTATGAATCCGGGTGCTCCTTTATTGGGTTCATACATATTTAGGAGAGTTAGCTCTTCTTGTTGCATTGATCTCTTTACCATTATGTAATGTCCTTCTTTGTCTTTTGATTTTGTTTGTTTAAAGTCTGTTTCGTCAGAGACTAGGATTGCAACCCTTGCTTTTTTTTTTTTTTTTTTTTTTTCTTTTTTTTTTGGCTTTCCATTTACTTGGTAAATATACCTCCATTCCTTTATTTT
>NW_016895730.1:0-204 GCF_001698545.2 Rhinopithecus bieti | reverse complement strand
TATGTGTGTGTGTGTGTGTATATATATGTGTGTATGTGTGTGTATATATGTGTGTGTGTGTATATGTGTGTGTGTGTGTATATATGTGTGTGTATATATATGTGTGTGTATATGTGTGTGTATGTGTGTGTATGTGTGTGTGTATGTGTGTGTGTATATGTGTGTGTGTATGTACGTGTGTGTGTATGTACGTGTGTGTGTATA
>NW_016895729.1:0-523 GCF_001698545.2 Rhinopithecus bieti | reverse complement strand
TCACCAAGATTTCTATCCCAGAAAAGCAGATGTTCATAGCTCTGGGAATGGAATGTGACCCTTGTGGAGAGCCTATAAACGGATGCAGGTGGTGGGGTGGGGGGGGTGCCTGTCCATATGGGTAAGATAGGGCTATAAACGCCCTCATCTTGCCATGGCTCTTCTAGGCCTCTTTAGGGTTAAGGCATACTCCCTTCTGAGAATTTCTGATCTAACTGGTTGTGTAGCTTCACGTCCTGTTTCTATGGATTGTTTGTAACCAGCTTTTGTTGTAACTGTTACTGCTGATTAATATCTTGCTAATCATAGGTTATGGAAAGACCGTGTTTCTGTTTTAAGGCTCTGTTAGAAATTACTGATGCACACACTATATTGTAAATTCTTATCTCTGTATACTGTACTTCTGCATACAGATGTTATGTTAACGAATTACTTCATCCCCATGTGACCATCTCACCTCATAATCAAATGACCCTAAATCCCTCACTAACCTACCCCACCCTCACTAAACTCAATAATAAAT
>NW_016895728.1:0-1100 GCF_001698545.2 Rhinopithecus bieti | reverse complement strand
ATTCACTATCATGAGAAAAGCACAGGAAAGACCATCCCCATGATTTAATTACCTCCCTCGGGGTCCCTCTCACTACAAGTGAGAATTCTGGGAAATAGAATTCAACTTGAGATTTGGGTGGAGACAGAGCCAAACCATATTATTCCAAGCCTGACTCCTCCAAATCTCTTGTCTTCACATTACAAAACTAATCATGCTCCCGACAGCCCCTCAAAGTGCTAACTCATTTCAGCATTAACCCAAAAGTCCATAGTCCAAAGTCTCATCTGAAACAAGGCAAGTCCCTTTCACCTATGAGCCTATAAAATCAAAAGCAAGCTAGTTACTTCCTAGATACAATGGGGTACAGGTATTGGAATTCCAAATGGGAGAAATTGGCCAAAACAAAGCAGTTACAGGGCCCATGCAAGTCCGAAATCCAGTGAGGCAGTCAAATTTTAAAGCTCAAAATGATCTTCTTTGACCTCAGATCTCACATCCAGGTCAGGCTGATGCAAGAGGTTGCTTCCCATGGTCCTAGAAAGCTCCACCCCTGTGGCTTTTCAGGGTACAGCCTCCTTCCCAGCAGCTTTCACAGGCTGTCATTGAGTGTCTGTGGCTTTTCCAGGTGCACAGTGCAAGGTGTCAGTGGATCTACCATTCTGGGGTCTGGAGGATGGTGGCCCTCTTCTCACAGCTCCACTAGGCAGTGCCTCAGTATGGACTCATTGTCGGGGCTCTGACCCCACATTTCCCTTCTGCACTGCTCTAGCAGAGGTTCTACAAGAGGGCCCCACCCCTGTAGCAATCTTTTGCCTAGGCATCCAGATGTTTTCATACATCTTCTGAAATCTAGTTGGAGGTTCACAAACCTCAATTCCTGACTTCTGTGCACCTGCAGGCTCAATACCACGTGAAGCTGCCAAGGCTTGGGGCTTCCACCCTTTGAAGCCACAACCTGAGCTGTAAAATTGGCCCCTTCAGCCATGGCTGGAGCAGCTGGGACACAGGGCACCAAGTTGCTAGACTGCACACAGCAATGGAGCCTTGGGCCCAGCCCACAAAACCACTTTTCCTCCTGGGACTCTCTGCCCGTGATGGGAGGGGCTGCTGTGAAGGTC
>NW_016895727.1:0-203 GCF_001698545.2 Rhinopithecus bieti | reverse complement strand
CAAGACTAGCCTGACCAACATGGCGAAATCCCGTCTCTACTAAAATAAAAAATTAGCCAGGCATGGTGGCATGTGCCTGTAATCCCAGCTACTCAAGAGGCTGGGGCCGGAGAATTGCTTGAACCCAGGAGGCAGAGGCGTTGCAGTGAACTAAGATCACGCCACAGCACTCCAGCCTGGGTGACAGAGCAAGACTATGTCTC
>NW_016895726.1:0-201 GCF_001698545.2 Rhinopithecus bieti | reverse complement strand
CCAATAGATGCAGAAAAGGTCTTTGATAAAATTCAACATCATTTCATGTTAAAACTCTCAATAAAATAGGTATTGATGGAGCATATCTCAAAATAATAAGAGCCATTTATGACAAACCCCTAGCCAATATCATATTGAATGTGCAAAAGCTGGAAGCATTCCCTTTGAAAATGGTACAAGACAAGAATGCCCTCTCTCACC
>NW_016895725.1:0-204 GCF_001698545.2 Rhinopithecus bieti | reverse complement strand
ACCATACGATTCCCTGCCCAAATCCTTCAATTATTTCCAGTGCTCCATGGGACAGTTTCCACCTCTTAGAACGGTGCCAAAGCTCTTACCACGCGGCCCTTCCCCAGCTTTCTATTTCCTTCCTCACCTCCTCCTTTCCCAAATACACACTGAGCTTCAGCCAGAGTGACTATTTGAAATTCCTTAAATATACTATGTTTGCTG
>NW_016895724.1:0-1839 GCF_001698545.2 Rhinopithecus bieti | reverse complement strand
TGGGAGCCATCATATTTTGTAGATCTGAGAACTTTAATCATTTTACCTCCAATTCTTCTTCAGGAGCTTTTAAATAGCCTGAATACAGTAAGAATGTTATACCTGCTAGGCATAAAATGAGCAAAGCAAAAGACAATATATTAACTTTCAGGTGGGAACTAAAGTATTTTGCACATTGCGTTTTTTTAATGAAATGTTTCAAATTAAAGACTATCATATAGCTAGTGAATATTTTAGGCAGATTGCTTTTTTCCATCATTTTACAAGGTCATGTTTCCCAAAATATTTTCCTGTGGATCACTTGTTCTGTGAGACGCTACGTAGGGGAAAAAAAAAAGTCCACCTGTCAAATTCTATTTGCAAGGGATCCTGAGTTGGACATTCTTCTCTAGAAGATTTACATTGATACTAGTGTATTAAAGACAAACCCAAGAACAGCAATAATAAAACATCTAAACTCACTGATCCCAGAGATCATCAAATGTGTTTGTCTAACATAACATTCCTCTCACCCACACAATGTGACTTTTATTTATTAGTCCTGAAGAACTCATTATGAAAATGTTGATGGAAACAGTTATTTTTTTCCTAAACCAAAATAGGATGCCAGTGCCCATTTCAAAACTGAGTTTTTTTCCCTGTCTTCAAACTAATTTATTATTCATGGACTTTTCTTTAGAAAAGTGATGTTGTAAAAAATGCTATTTCCCCTCAAAAGGTAGCAGTTTCATGTTGATTCAAGAAAACATAAAGGGATACTAAAACAGGCAACAACTGCCTCCATCACCCCAGTTTGCCAATTTAATAATAAAGTTTTCATTTATTCTGAAATTCCTTTTTTTGTCCCTATTTCCACTCTCCACAAGAGTTCTATCTCTCATTTTCATTTCACTGCCAAACTGTCAATTGGCTGATATCCCATCAAGCCTGTTTTAGATAGTCTACTTGTATCTCCTTAAAATTTTCACACATCTGTGCCTCAATTTCTTCTGTTCATTCTAGAAAGAACACATCTCCCCATTTTCACCTTTTGCATTAACATAAAACTTATTTTCAGTTTGCTTCATATATAACATCTCCTCTTAAATGTATTTCCTAATTTCTATTTTAATACATCCCTCACTTATTTGCATTTTCATAGAATATTGCTTATACATCTATAATAGTTCTGCTTAAACCCATGTTTAACTTTAACTTTTATTAAAATTGTTTTCCTGTGTTTATAGACCATAAACCTCTTGAGAACAGGAAAACATGAATTACTCTCTATACTATGTAGAGCAGTTCCTTCCACAAACTGGATATTAAATATTCATTTGTTGATTGAGCAAATGTCAGTAAATTTAAATTTGAAATGAGATCTATTTACTCCCATGCAGAAAGACATACACTTAATTTCTAAATTTTGGAGTAATAAAATCCTAAATTTATTCCAACCTGTATTGCTCTGTCTTCAGGTTGTATACCTTTCTTTATTTAAGCTGTATATCTTCACAACCCTGAGTTGTTATTCTAGAAAAGTTAATGTATTTTCTTTCCAAATATTCCCTCGATGATCCTTTAATTGAATTATATTTTGAATTAAATAGCACCAGATTCTCCTTGTCTATGTTTTATGGATAGTTTCTTTGCTTGTACTATCAAATGAAATGAATACTGGCATGGAATAGGTAGGATAAATAAGACATTAATGTAAAATTAAAACCTTGACCCATAATGATCAACAATAGAAATCACATCCTCTTAATGTCTCTCTCCCCTTCTTTTCCTCAGCTCACAATTCTGCATGATTAAAATGTAGTATCAGAAGATAATAATATAAGTTCAAATACTCAAATA
>NW_016895723.1:0-204 GCF_001698545.2 Rhinopithecus bieti | reverse complement strand
GCGTACTTTGAATTATTGGTGGGATATTTATGTAACAGAGGATGGAAAATACATCTAAATTTCAGACATCTTGTACCTCAGTAATGTTTCTGAGGGTCCAGTCTTTTGAATCCTGTCAAAATATCTTATCCAGGGTAAAGAACAAGTTGTTGTATGAGACCCTCTTCTAACCAAGAAAGAGGCACAATGCCAACTAGTCCTATT
>NW_016895722.1:0-520 GCF_001698545.2 Rhinopithecus bieti | reverse complement strand
ACCAAGAAGGAAGGCCTCCCACTCCTGAGCCCACTGCGCCCAAATTTCCACAAGGCCTACATACCCCTAGGCCACCCAGAGTAGAAAAGAAAGGATGTGAGACCCCGGGAGAAACCCCTCCCTTGGCAGCCCATTTGAGGCCTAGAACTGGGATACAAATGCCCCTGAGAAAGCAATGGTATACTGGGGTAGACGAGGACGGGCATATGGTGGTGCCTCTGTGTATCTACCCTTCACCTCTGCCAATCTCCTCAACTGGAAAACAATACTCCATCCTATACTAAAAGCCTCAAGCTATAATTGATTTGCTCCAAACTGTTATCCAGACCCACAACCCAACTTGGGCTGATTGCCACCAGTTGCTCATGTCCCTCTTTCACACGGATGAAAGGCGAAGGGTGCTCCAAGCAGCAACTAAGTGGCTACAGGAACATGTTCCAGCTGATTACCAAAACCCCTAAGAGTATGTGAGGATCCAGTTACAAGGAACAGACCCCCAGTGGGACCCAAATGAAAGACA
>NW_016895720.1:0-311 GCF_001698545.2 Rhinopithecus bieti | reverse complement strand
TTTCAGATTTTAAATTTTATTTAGAAATAAAGGAGTGAAAATATTTTCTCTTAGGTGAAATTGTATTTTGTACTATGTATATACACAGATGACTCCTATCTTCTCGGCGAAACTATGAAAAGGGTTGCTCACCACTTCCTTGATCTAAGTTTTGTATATATTTAAATGTATGTGTTATAATACATGTTATTTATATTTAGGATCTAGCTACAAGTACATTGGTCCTCGGAAATATCTGCTTAACACTAATCTAATTAAACTTTTTTTTTAATATAATAAGTCACATAATAAGTCTGTGTTTTTTAAAAGGA
>NW_016895719.1:0-200 GCF_001698545.2 Rhinopithecus bieti | reverse complement strand
TGCAAATGCGTCCATGAGGCAGTTTCAAAACTATGTATAGAAAGTTTTATCTATGTGAAATGAATAGACATATCTATCACAAAGCAGTTTCTCAGAAAACTTCTTTCCAGTTTTCGTCTGAAGATATTTCCTTTTCACCATAGCCGTTCATATACCCCGAATGTCCCCTGGTACCTTTTCTACAAATGGGATAACCCAGT
>NW_016895718.1:0-3258 GCF_001698545.2 Rhinopithecus bieti | reverse complement strand
CATGGGCAGCCCAGGGTGTGAGCCTCAGATGACAGGCAGCCCTCGTCTGAGAACAGGGATGGCACAGGGTGCCACCCACTCCCGTGACTCACCTGTCAGGGCAAGGGGTACCTAGGCCCCAGGAGGGCAGCTGGGGAAACTGAGGCTTGCAGGTTGAGCCCCAGTGGCGCTTTGGTGAGGGCATCCACACAGGGAGCCAGCAGGGGTCCAGGGAGGGACGGTGGCCTGGGGAAGCACCACACTCGGACCCAGGTGTGTGGGGCAGGAATCCTGAAGAGTGCCATCCACCCAGGTTCATGGGAAAGAGGCCAACCAGGGTGGCAGGGGTCCTGAGGTTTCGCTCCCTCCAGGGGTCAGCAGGGGCCGACCGGAGGGAGTGTCCAGGCGGAATCATGAAGCCGCAGTGCAGGCTCCTGTTGCCTGAGACCTGCCCTGTGTCCTGCAGGGTCCCTGGGGACATTGACGAGGTGAATGCTCTGAAGCTGCAGGTGGACCAGTGGAAGGTGCCCACAGGCCTGGAAGACCCCATGTCCCTGGTGAGTCCTCCACACTGCAGCAGAGCAGGCCTAGCTCAGATTGTGGCTAAGGGGTCCCTGTCTCCGCCTCTGGAGTCCACCCTGATCCTGCCTCCTGCCCAGTGATATGATGGCTTCCCAGTCACTTCCAGCACATTCTCCCTCCTGCCCACTGCACAGTCTCCCCAGGTGTCTGCGGGGCACCCCGAGGCCTGCCTGTGCAGCACAGCCCACTCCCAACCTGCTGCTCTCTGCCCTGTGCCCTTCCGCCATGCCTGCTGTGCAGACACCCCTCACAGCAGCTGCACAGACTCCTGAGAAAACCCTGTTTGGCACGTCTCTGCTGGCGTGACCCCATGTCTCCAGGATCAAGTTCCGGCCCCTAGGAGCTGAAAGGCCCTCTGGGGTCCGGGCCCAGCCGGGTCAGATGGGCCCTGTCCAGAATGGGCCGGCCCTCCCAGCCTGTCACCCACAGCACCCCTCGTGTCCGCCACAGAACCCCACTTGGCCCAGGGGTGCCCGCCGAGCAGGCCCGCTAAGCCCCGTGCTGTGTCCCCAGCATCCCTGCTGAAGCTGTGGTACCGGGAGCTGGAGGAGCCCCTGATCCCGCACGAGTTCTATGAGCAGTGCATCGCGCACTACGACAGCCCCGAGGCGGCGGTGGCCGTGGTGCACGCGCTGCCCCGCATCAACCGCATGGTGCTCTGCTACCTCATCCGCTTCCTGCAGGTACTTCCCTCCCCGGGGTCCCCGCCGCTTCCCCTCCCCGCCGCAGCCCCTCCGCGCCCACCCTCGCTCCTCCTCCAGGTCTTCGTGCAGCCGGCCAACGTCGCGGTCACCAAGATGGATGTAAGCAACCTGGCCATGGTGATGGCGCCCAACTGCCTGCGCTGCCAGTCCGACGACCCGCGCGTTATCTTCGAGAACACCCGCAAGGAGATGTCCTTCCTGCGCGTGCTCATCCAGCACCTGGACACCAGCTTCATGGAGGGTGTGCTGTAGTGGGGCGCCCGGGGACAGGAGGGACGTCCTGCCGCCCCGAGCCAGGCCGAACCCCGCACTCGCTCTCCCGGCAGAGGGGCCAGAATCGCCCGGCCCAGCCCTGGAACCCCTCCCCTGCCCCAGGCCCCGGCGCTCCCCACGTCTTCTGCCTGGTCTGAGGGTGCAGTCAGGGCAGAGCAGCGGCGGGGAGGGCGCCTCTGGCCCCCCACCTCACGGCCAGTTCTCGCGGGCACCGCCTCGCCCTCCGCTGGCCCCAGGTCAGCTCCGAGAAAGTGCCTTCAGTGCCTTCAGTGTCCTGGAGCCGAGCGACACTGCCCTCCGTGGGGCCGGGCTGCCTCCCCGTGGCTCCTGCGCGTCCTGGCCTGGGCCTTGCCCAGCCGCCCCGTCTCCTTCCCTTCCTTCGGTCCTTGTCCTGACCCGCAGCTCTTCCCAGCGCCGGGGAGCTTCCCGACCTGTCCCGCCTCCTCTCCCTTCCTCGGCCCGTGGTCCCCAGCTGGTGACTGCTCAGGAGTTTGGGGCTCCAGGGCAGTGGGCCCGGGGTCTGGCAGGCTCTCGGTGGGTGGGGTGGGGCCCCAAACCAAAGTCCTCTGGGGTAGGGGCAGGGCTGGGCAGACATTCTGGGGCAGGGTGGGGAGGGGCGAGAGTATTTTTTCTTCGTGTAACTATAAATCCAGAATCTATCCTGCATCGCAGCCCACCTGTGTATAGAGATATAAATAGAGGGAAAGATATAAGAACTAAATTTGCTAATGACATAGTTTTAACCTGAATGCTATTTATCTCTGAGCCGTCCCCGTCCTCCGTGCAGAGGAAGTTGAGGTCATTCCTTCTTTTCTTCGATCTTTTTTCTTGGCTTCTGACCAAAACCAAGCTCTACCCCATCCCCGTCCCTGACCTGCAGCTGACGAGCGGGAAGACGCCGGCCCGGGACTGCCTGTTCTCGAGGCCAGAGCTGCTGGGGGGACCGAGTTTGTACATTCTCCATTTTGGAATTTTGAGTTCCAATTGTTGTAAAACTTAATTTCTCCCCATTTTTTATATATATATTTTTTAGAGTTCCGTTTTATTTATTAAAACAAAAGGCCCAGCCCTGCCGAGACCCGGGCGGCGTCCTCAGTCGGGTGGCCCCGGGGCCTTTGCGGTGCCGCCCGGCTCAGACGCTCGCCCCGACGCATGGACCCGAGAGGCGACGACGCGAGTGAATAAAGTGCACATGGACCCTGCGCCGTCTCCTGTTCCTTGTGGGCGCGGCCGGGGCGGGAAGAGATGCGGGGCCGACCGGAAGGGGCGGGGCCGGGTACGCCGCTCAGAAGGCCAGGACGGGCGAGCCCCGGAGGCCAGAGGGAAAGAGAAGAGCGCCAGGCCGGGGTCGCGAAGGCGGGCGCCGCCGGAACGCGAGGCGCGGGGCTGCTGCGGGCGGGCGCGAGTTCGCGCGGCACCGCCTTCGGCGTGACCTGCTGGCTGCTTCCGGCGCGGGAGGAGAATGTGGTCGCAGTGCGGGGCGCTCCGGAGCCTGGCCTTGGCGCGGTCGCGGGGAGCCCGGCCCTGCAGCGGGGATGGGGCGTTTCCTACACGCAGGGGCAGAGGCCTGAACCCCAGACCCGCGAGTATTTCTACTACGTGGACCACCAGGGCCAGGTGGGAGGGGCAAGGCCGTTGCTCGAGGGGCGGGGCCGGGGGGGTGCCTGTGGGCGGGGCCGAAGGCGAGGGTTTCTGTGGGCGCGGCAGTTGCCCGAGGGGC
>NW_016895717.1:0-257 GCF_001698545.2 Rhinopithecus bieti | reverse complement strand
TGCTCTGTCGCCCAGGCTGGAGTGCAGTGGCCGGCTCTCAGCTCACTGCAAGCTCCGCCTCCCGGGTTTACGCCATTCTCCTGCCTCAGCCTCCCGAGTAGCTGGGACTACAGGTGCCTGCCACCTCGCCCGGCTAGTTTTTTGTTTTGTATTTTTTAGTAGAGACAGGGTTTCACCGTGTTAGCCAGGATGGTCTCGATCTCCTGACCTCATGATCCGCCCGTCTCGGCCTCCCAAAGTGCTGGGATTACAGGCTT
>NW_016895716.1:0-257 GCF_001698545.2 Rhinopithecus bieti | reverse complement strand
TTTTGAGACGGAGTCTTGCTCTGCCGCCCAGGCTGGAGTGCAGTGGCCAGCTCTCAGCTCACTGCAAGCTCCTCCTCCCGGGTTCACGCCATTCTCCTGTCTCAGCCTCCCGAGTAGCTGGGACTACAGGCGCCCGCCTCGTCGCCCGGCTAGTTTTTTGTATTTTTTTTTTAGTAGAGACGGGGTTTCACCGTATTAGCCAGGATGGTCTCGATCTCCTGACCTCGTGATCCACCTGCCTTGGCCTCTCAAAGTGC
>NW_016895715.1:0-257 GCF_001698545.2 Rhinopithecus bieti | reverse complement strand
GATAGTTGGCTGTCTGGGAGCCTGTAGGAGGAGCTGCCTGTACCGATAACTATCAGTCTCTGCCCTCGGTCTGGCTTCGGCAGCATGCACTCACAGCCACACGCAGCCATTCCTACCCAGAAGCATGCACATGTGAAATGCACAAAACAATGCACACACCCACATGGGCATACGTGCATACACACATGCCCATATTCTCAAATGGTTACACATGCACGTTTACGGATGCCCACATGGACAAGGCACCTGCACATGTA
>NW_016895714.1:0-256 GCF_001698545.2 Rhinopithecus bieti | reverse complement strand
TTCATAGTCATACTGACCTTATAATTTCCAATTCAAGTTTAGAACTATGGGCTTTTACTTTACTGTATTCATTGTAGTTGTGTTTCTCTTATCGCTATACCCAAAGTTCTGATTCTCAATAACAGGAAGAGATTACTCTTTTGCTTTATCCCATTGCATATAATAACCTCAGAGTGACAAACCAATGCAACTCAGCATTGGTAATAATTCCTAAAAACAATTTAAGATGTTTTTAGAATTATTTTTTCCCATTTAT